>NW_027325683.1:0-300000 GCF_048418805.1 Vulpes vulpes | reverse complement strand
AGTCACAGAGAGAGAGAGAGAGAGAGAGAGAGAGGCAGAGACACAGGCAGAGGGAGAAGCAGGCTCCATGCACCGGGAGCCCGACGTGGGACTCGATCCCGGGTCTCCAGGATCGCGCCCTTGGCCCAAGGCAGGCACCAAACCACTGCACCACCCAGGGATCCCCGATATTTGCATTTTTAAAAGGAATCACAAGAAACACTATTCTATGAATTTTACACCCACGGATCTCCTAAATTTTAAAATGAAACCAATAATGTGTCTTGTTCCAAAAGTATGATTGACTTAATGTGTTGAAGTTTTTTGTTTTTAATATATATAGTTTTTCCATGACCAATTAGTTGATATACAATGGCCTGTGTCTTCTCCTACAGTATGTGATACATTTTTGGTGAACATGCACTATATTTGCTGCTTCCATAATAAATCTTCAAGTTATCTAACAGAAAGATGTTTATACAATGGGTACAGATGGTACAGACTGACAAATTTTTAGACATTACTTCTTAACACAGTGTCTTTTAACACAGCTTCTCTGGAATTTTGCATATAGGAATTCTAGTTAGAGAAAACATATGTAAACTATGTCTTATATTAAAATCTTTATATTTGTTTATCTTATAATCTTTATATTTGTTGTTTAAAATGGGATTGCTAATGTCTCTGTTTTAGCCTTTATGCTAGTTTTATTTTTTGAGATGTAATTAACTACAATAAAGTCTAATTTATAGTTAGAATTTGGTAAGTTGTGACAATATATAAACCTGTGAAACAATTAATACAATCAGGATATTGAACCCATCTCCATAACCTACAAAAATTTGTGTCTTCCCTTGGTAATCACAGTTCCTAACCAACTACCCCCAACCTTTCCTAGGCAATAACTGATTTTATTTCTGACATCTTTTATTGGTTTGAATTTTCTAAAATTTTCTTTAGTTAGATCCTATAGTATATGCTTTTTTGTGTGTGTCTTATTTTTTTATGATTTTATTTATTCATGAGAGACACAGAGAGAGAGAGAGAGAGAGAGAGGCAGAGACATGAGCAGAGGGAGAAGCAGATTCCCTGGGGGGACCCTGATGTGGGACTTGATCCCAAGAACCCAGGATCACGACCTCACCCAAAGGCAGATGCTCAACCACTGAGCCACCCAAGTGCCCCTCAGTTTTAAGATATTATGAATAATAATATTATGAATATTATGAATAAAACTACGAACAATTTGCATATAAATCCTTGTATAGGTATTGCCTTTTTTTTCCTCTCAGGTACATGTCTCAGATAATACAGTAGTGTTATGTTTAACCATTCAAGGTTTAAATCTTAGTACTTTTGTTTCCATTTTTCCATGTGTTCTTTGTTGCCTTTTTCTTCTCTTTAATTTATATTAATTGGATATTTTTATGAATTCACATATCACTTTTGTTCACCAATTAACTATAAATACTTATTTTAGTGATTGCAGGTTGATGGTAATACGTTTAACTTTTCAACACTTCAAGGAATATTAAACCATTTCATGTAAAGTGTGAGAACCTTATAATAGTATACTTCCATTTCTATCCTCATGGCCATTTGTTATTGTTGTCATACATTTATTTCCCCATATGTTATAAACTCCACACCACATTGTTATTATTTTTGCTTTAACGGTAAATAAGCATTTTTTCCAGTTTTTAAGATTGTGGTAAAATATACATGATATATTAAAATTGACCATCTTGAGGGGATCCCTGGGTGGCTCAGTGGTTTAGGGCCTGCCTTCGGTCCAGGGCAAGATCTCGGAGTCCTGGGATCTAGTCCTGCATCGGGCTCCCTGCATGGAGCCTGCGTCTCCCTCTGCCTGTGTCTCTGCCTCTCTCTCTCTCTCACTCTCTCTCTCTCTGTGTCTGTCATGAATAAATAAAATCTTCAAACACACACACATACACACAAACACACACACACACACACACCTCCCTGTTTATCTACAATGGCTGTGCAAATTTGCATTCTGATCAACAGTGCACAAGGGTTCCAATTTCCTGGAAAATATCCCATGTACACTTGAAAAGAATGATTGTTGTTGGGTAGAGAACTCTATATATATGTTTGTTAGATGTAACTGGTTTAGTTGTGTGGTTGAAGGCCTCTATTTCCTTCTTCCCTCTCCAGAGAAATCTCTCCTGATTTTTCTAATCATCATTGAGAGTGAAGTATTAAAGCATCAAACTATTATTGCAAAACTATTTCTCTAAGGTTTCTTCCAAGAAGAAAGATTAGATTACCAAGGGAAGACAACCTTGGTTTATATATTTTGATTGTTATTAGGTATATAAATGTTTATAATTTTGTATCATGATGTATGAACATTAATATATAATGTCCCTTAACTTTTATTACATTTGATTTAAAGTTTATTTTTTCTAGTGTTACTATAGCCACCCTCTCCTCTTTTGGTTACTATTTGCAAGGGTTTTTTCCATCTTTTCACTTTCCACACATTCGTGTCTTGGATCTAAAGTGAGTCTCTTATAGACAGCAGATAGTTTAACCATGTTTTAACCCATTCAGCCATTCTCTATGTTTGGATTGGAGAATTTAATCAATTTATATTTAATGTAATTACTGATAAAGACTTCTGTCATTTTGCTATTTGATTTACATCAAATATGTCTTATACCTTTTTTGTCCCTCATTTCTTGCATTACCATATTCTTTCAGGTTTAGTTGATTCTTTTAGTGAAACATTTAAAGTCCTGTCTAACCCCCTTTTGTGTGTATTCTAAAGCTATTTTATTTGTGAATACTATGAGGATTATATTTAAAATTATACCTGAAACTATAATAATATGCTAATTTGAATTTGTCAATACTATATGAAAGCTCTGCTCCTTTATAGCTCTATCCCTATTCCTTTCAGGTGCTGATGTCACAAAATTACATCTTTATATGCTGTATATCCAAAACCGTAAGTTGATATTTTTTGGAATTCACCAGTTTTTTAAATTATGTAGCAAACAAAATGTGGAATTACAAACCAAACTTCCAATGATACTTTTAGACTAATAATTGTATTTTAAAAAGTTTTCATTTCTTAATCATATAAAAAACAGAAAGTAAAGTTACCAACTATTGTTACAGTAGTAATAGCTTTTGTAATTGCTTATATATTTATGTTTCCTGAAATCCTTGTTTCTTCATACATCTTTCAGTTACCATCTATTATATTTTCCTTTTGACATTCAAGACTCTAGTATTTCTTGCAGAGCATGTGTACTGGTAACAAATTCCCTCAGATTTTTATAAGACAAAAATCCTAATTTATGACATTTTTGAAGTACAATTTTGCTGGATATATTATTCTTGGATATACTTTTTCTTCCTTTAGAACTTGGAATATATCAGCTCAGTTTTTTATGGCCTCCAAAATTTCTGGTGAGAAATCTGCTTATAATTTTAGTGAAGATCCCTTATATGTGATAAGTCATTTCTCTTTTGTTACCTACAAGATTCTCTGGTTTTGGCTTTTGGCAGTTTGATTAAAATGGGTCTTGATATGGGTCTTTGAGTTTATCCTGCATAGATTTGGTTGAGCCTCCTATACTGGCTTGAATAGTAATCTCCCAAAATATATATCCACTCAGAACCCATGCAGGTGACTTTATTTGAAAGTGGTGTCTTTGTAGATACAATCAAGTTAAGATGAAAACATAGTGGATTAAGGTGGAGCTTAAATCCAATATGACTGGTGTTCTCATAAGAAGAAAGAGATTTAGAAACAGATCCAAAAGGAGAGCACCATGTAAAGACAAAGGCAGAGAGTGGAGTGATCTATCGACAAGTCAAGTAATTTCAAGAATGGCCAGCAACCACCAGGAACAAGGAGAGAACCTGAGTCACCACCAATCTTGTCAACACTTTAATTTGAACTTCCAATATTCTGAATTATGAGAAAATAAATTTTTGTTGTTTTAAGCTACCCAATTTTTAGTAGTTTGTTACAGTGGCCCTAAGAAACTAATAAAAATCCCCTTAGTCTTTAGATGCATAAGGTTGCAGCTGAATTTGGAACTTCAGTTGCAGACCTGTTGGAATATGTTTCTTTCACAAATTAGAATAGCAAATTAATGGAATCCTTATTTCCTAGTGATGAAGTTTAGGTAATGTGAGATTATATAGTGTCATGGTGTTTGAAAAATGTATGAAGAGTTTTAGGTTTATGTAGATGTAAACTTGGGGTCCTTGCTTTCTGTTGCCCTTTTAAGATGCGTCTAGGGTTACTGTACAAAAAGAAGGACTTTCCAGAGAGTGGAGACAAGGATAAAGAAGAAAAGATCTGAGAGCTATTTCTAAGGAGGAAAAAATGCCCTACCCCAATATTGAGTCCCTCCCTTATGTTTTCCAGAAATATTTCAGGATTTCTATGAGCCATTGTCTGCTATAAGCTTATCACTCTTACTCTTCCTTAAAATACTTACTTATTATGACTATCTGATATAAATTCACCATAATATTTTAGTTTAAGGAAATAAGTTCATTTTTATTGTATTATTGTCACTGTTACTATTTTCAATAACAAGCTGGCAATTTAATCGGGAGCAGGCAGATATGACTTAACCCACCTGAGTAGAAAAGATAACTCTAAGTTTCTACCAGCTATCTTGCTTTGTCTTTTTGCCAATAGAGATGTCCCAAGCAGAGATTGTTCCTTTAATCACAGTCCATAATGGAAAGGCATATAAAGCATATACACATATAGCTCCTGATTAAAAGTAAATGTACTTAAAATTACTAAAAGTAATGTTTTATGCCACTGAAGTTTGGGGGTTATTTGTTACCAAAGCAAATCTATCTAAAAACAGTCTTTAAAACTAAAAATGTAACAACTTTTACAAGACTAAGTTTAATGGTTGGCAGATGATTAATGGGTAAAATGAAATTTTGTAAATTTTTTCATCTTTCACAGCTTAGATGGAATATATATTGTTGTAATTGAAGTATCACAAAAAAAATAAAAACTAGAACTATTACCATTTAATATTTCTTTCTTAATTCTCTCTCTTATTAGTAGCCTTAAGTAACATTTATTAGATTTAGCAAATGTGTATGCATTGTAATAGGACTTTATGGAAACTCGTATCATGGTTTGGAATCACTTTCCATATTTATGATTTGGAATCATTTTCCACATTCATGATTTTTCACATCCTTGTGATGCGCTCTGCGCAATAAAATATAAGGGAAATCACAGTGGATCAGTTATGCATTTAGGCCTCAAGCGTTACTGAATACCTCTGCCTATTTTCTGGAACTCCTTCTATGACTATTAGAGAAAGCCAAAGATAGCTTATTGGAAGATGAGAGACAGGGGGGGATGCTAGAGCCAGCTCTTATTGACTTGGAGGAGCCAATCATGTGTTATCTTTTACAAACTTCACATTCAGCTAAATCACATCGTCGTTGCTAGACCAAAATTACCAAGGCTGAACACTGATCTGCCTTTCTGAGTCAAAATGTTTTCTCAATGTTATCTCTTTGTATTGGGGTCTTAATTCGGTAAATTTTTTCAACATTTGAAATCACTGAATTTCTGAAATCTCTATTTTATCTTTTATTCCTACCTGCAAACTGGCCACTTTTTTTCAGTTTGCCTCTTTTTTTTTTAAATGTGTTTCTTAAAGAAATCACCCCAAACTGAAACATACTACCAATGCCAATCTTTAGATCTAAACATTTCTTAGTTATCCAGTCTTCCTTGTAAATTACTTCAAAAAAACAATTTTATCAAATATTTCACCAATGCAGTCTTTAACTTCTGATTAAAGTTGTCTTTTATAATCTGGAGAATTTATAAGCCAATGCCACATACTTTATTTTTTAAGGCAGCACTTTACTTTTGATACTATGAACTGGGAGGTTTGTCTCAACATTATACTCCATCAAGAATGTAATTTGGTGACGACTCTACTGTCTGCAGTGATGTAGATTGCTGTGGTAGTGAAAGGGGACATTGCAAACTATGTCCTACTTCTTAGAGGTTTCTATTCTAAGAAGCACATGACTTTATATAATGTGAGGAGTGGCGAAGAATAATACTATCATTTTCTCAAAAAGAGGGAAAGCAAAAATCTACAATAGCATTAATGATTACTACGGTAGCTATTAAAAGAAGAAATAATAGAATATCACATATACCAGATCTAAAGAATGACATGATTTGAGGAAGAAAGACATGTGGCTATTTGTTTTGGAGTACAATGATATAATCACATGCAGAGTGCAGAGTGCAATATTGGATGTGAAAAGAGAGCCAGCATCTGGATGCTGCACAGAAACAGTATCAATGACCAGTTAGTCTTAACAAGAGCAGCAGGGTGAAGAAAAGAAAACTACAGCAATATTCATATGAGTAACTACATGTCCTATTCCATTTTGGAACAGAAGGGGGCTCAGAATATCAAGATAACAAAAAGTAAAAGATGTATGCCTCAGTTTCATTCTTGGGATAGCTATCTGGCTAGTTTTGTGGGAAAGAAGGAGGCAAGCATTAAAATGAAAATGAAACTGAAGCTTTAAAGTTGGCCAAATTTTTGTTTATAATTGAAATGACCATAAAATTGGAAATGTGCACAAGACAGGTACTACTGTGGAGTTAGAAGGGAGATTTTAAAATATTGCCGTTTTTCTGTATGTTGGTAAATTGAACACCAATAAAAATTAATTAAAAAATAAAATAAAATAAAATAAAATAAAATATTGCCGAAGGCAGTGTTTGTACACAAACAAAATAGGTACAGCCATTTCTTATTATTGGTGGGTAGTTATGTTCTATAAAGTGACCACACATGCCAAAATAGCAAATACAGAACCACTTTTCCTAAGGATAATGCAGGGATATATTCCTGAGAACTGATCACAACATCTTTATCAACTGATCAATATATAACTTTGTTTTATGTTTCTGTTTAAAAATACTTTCTTTAATATTAATATATATTGTTGATTGATTAACTTTGAATTAATGGCAAATAGCACTATCACTCTTGTCTGAATGGAGCTTACCACATGTATTTTCTTTGTAAGACACATTGTACACTTTTGCACATAGGAAGACTAGACAGCACTTCAGCATGATATTGGAGACCGAAAGAAGCTTAAATATGTAAAAACAAAACAAAGAATAAAAACCAAAGTATGACACCAAATAGACTAAGGGATAAGGGGAGGAAGGATTATTAAGTTGAGACTATTTCACTTACACGTGAGAAATGTTGACCGTACCTTGATTCTAAGGTTTCGTAAAAATGCAAAAGTCTAAGACTCTAAGAAGTGTTGTGAGAACAGAGCAAATAAGATATTTCTGTGGTTGGAGTAGTGAGTTCTAGTTTGGAGTTCGAGAAGAACTTTCAAAGTTCTTTTCAAGAATAATTTTGAATAAATAATAAATGTATACATATATATTTGTATGCAAATGTATTTATAATTGTAAGAAATCATGAAACGTCAGAAATATAAAAAATGAGCTATCTCTCTTACTCAAGTCCTCCTACTATTCAGAACTCCTTATTGGATGACACATAGTGTTACAAAGAGGGAAGGAATCTAGAAGGACATGGCATTTGAACAGGGCTTTAATAGGTCTTCTGGATTTGGAGAGATGAAGGTGCATTATCAGTGCATTTATAGAGACAGTATGAGAAAATCTCGATTGAGGGGATCCCTGGGTGGCTCAGCAGTTTAGCACCTGCCTTTGGCCCAGGGTGTGATCCTGGAGTCCCGGGATCGAGTCCCACATTGGGCTCCCTGCAGGGAGCCTGCTTCTCCCTCTGCCTGTGTCTCTGCCTCTCTCTCTCTCTCTCTGTGTGTCTCTCATGAATAAATAAAATATTAAAAAAAGAAAATTGCCAATTATAGATTTAGTGAGAAGTTCTAAGTTACATGATCATATTACAATTCTCTTTTGAATCATGAGTTAAATATGCCAAGGAGTAGAAGTTATATCAGTGGATCTCAGAAGTATATTCTTAAATTCCCTTCACTGTTAAAATTGTTCCTTAATATCCCATGAAAATCTTTACCTATTAATTTCATCCTAGTGACTTATTTTAGTAAGAAAAGGATTATATAAGACTACAAGAAAGCCAAATCAAACAGTAAAAAGAAATTAATAAAATACAACGTTGTTTGAATTTAACTGTTATTTCTGATAGTTTCAAAAACCTTTGGGGTTTTAAACAAACTCAACTGAAATAGTTCTACAGTCCCATGAAGTAGGTGCAGGCATTATAATCTCTATATTACAGCTGGGAACCTTGAGGCACAAAGCCATTTAAGGGATATGTCCGAGGTCACTGAGCAAGTAAGTCACTGGTGAGGCCAAAAATAGAATCCCAATTCTTCAGCTAGTTCTTTGTTCAGAAGACCATATTGGTTTTTTTTATTACCCCAAGGATAAAATTTAGCTTTATATCAGAGGATATTTCTTCTTACATGCCAACCAAAAAATCAACATTTAAAAAAATTATTAAATGGGGATCCCTGGGTGGCACAGTGGTTTGGTGCCTGCCTTTGGCCCAGGGTGCGATCCTGGAGACCTGGGATCGTATCCCACATCAGGCTCCCGGTGCATGGAGCCTGCTTCTCCCTCTGCCTGTGTCTCTGCCTCTCTCTCTCTCTCTCTCTCTCTCTCTGTGACTATCATAAATAAATAAAAATTAAAAAAAATTAAAAAAATAAAATAAAAAAATAAAAAAATCATTAAATGGATATTAAATCAAATCATATTTCATGCTTGAGATTTTCAAGCTACTCTCAGAAAAGTGTTTTCTTGTTGTTTAAGAGGAAAATACCCATACATAGTTTTTTGCTGTCATCATCTCAATTCATAAAACTTTTCTCCCTCCCCTAAATATTTAATGACTCTATTTAACTATGAGTATGTTCTGGTTTCTGCACAAGAAAATGCAAGCCATAGTAACTGGCTTTGCCTTCAGACAGCTGAGTCAGCAAGAAATCAGAGAGCCTATAGAAACCTTTTTATTTCCTATCAGTTTTTCAGAGTTTTAAGCCATTGAAATATATTGAAAAAATCTGGGAGGGAACTAAACCATGCAAATTAACCTTACATCTGCTTTATACAACTCTTGAACCTCCAGATTTGTAATTCCTTATCTGTGGCTGCTCAAACAATTTTCTGGTTCATAATGCTGTCAGTGCCATGGTAGGAAAGGAAAGTGGATTATAGTCTGAAGCACATGTTTGTCTAAAAGTGCTTCTATTTTTCCAGTCATGAAAAGAATATTTTCCCCCTCTTGTGGGAATCCTCGAGAGCTAGAAATTCTATGTTTTAAGTTTCATATCTACGCATATGGATTTTGTGGAAATGATTTTATAAAGTTCAAAGTTGTTAAATATTTTAAAAGAAATGTATGCTCATACACTCTAAAAAAGGACTATAGATATATTTATCTCTCTTTTTTTTTAATTTTTATTTATTTATGATAGTCACACAGAGAGAGAGAGAGAGTATATTTATCTCTCTTTATACACTATATGCCTATCACATATAAACTCATATAGACATACATTTACACAAATGTAACATAGGCCATTTTAGAATTACAAGCAATTATAATAATAGACAGCATTTACTAAGCAATCACCTTTTACCACTCTGTGAAAGTTTTTGTATATAATATTTTATTTGTCCTCATTACATTATAGAGTGACTATTATTATTACTTTGACTTACTTAACAAGGAAACTGAGACACTAAGAGCATATGTCAATTGTCCAAAGTTACACAGCTTTTACGTGGGACAACAGGGTTGGAAACACAGGTGGTTTATTTTTCCTACACTGAGTGTGAATAGAAATTACTTGTGGACATGTGAGTAAAATAAAAATGTAAAGTCTAGAGCTTTAGTCAAAATTGACTAAATTCATAAACTAAGATCTAGAAAAATGTCTTCCATAGGTTGTACAGTCACCCAGGTCCCAAATCTGGAAAATGGCTCCGATAGCATTGCATTATTGCTCTCACAGTTGTCATAATGAAATGATGTCATAAATTGCAAAACAGGTAGGAACTATCTTTTATATAGATAGCTATTTAAAAAAAAAAAAAAGATAGCTATTTTTTTACATTTTTCCGGCTGAGATACTTTTTAAAATTAGGTAGATGAAATATTTTCCACTTGTTTAGTTTTCTGTTAATGTTTATAAGACAATTGCAAAGGATATATATATATATATAGGGATTTCCACTTTCCTATGGCTAGTGTTCAACAACTTTTCTCCACAGCCATTTATTATTCAAACTCCTTCTCCATAAATGTCACAGAAATAGCTTAAGACACTCGGATATCTGAAATGCTACCATCAGTGCAACATCTTAGTATTTATCTTAGGGTAATCTTTTTTGGTAGGTTTTACACTCTTTACTCTTCCCTTTCTCCTCTGAGTTTGTCTCCATGTTATTCTGGTCACACCTGCAACTTTTAAATGTGCTTCCTCTCACTTCTGTGTGAACAGTTCTTTAACAAATATTGATGTTCTTAATTTTTATTCTATAGCCTACTATTCTTAGTATAAACCACCCCATGGTGGAGGGTGATCATATTTCCCATAATAAACATATTTGGATAATTCTGTATGTGAATGACATGCACACACATACACAACAGAGGACAGTGACCTTCAAATTCCACTTGTTTACTGTACTTTCTCAACCATCCACAGTGAAGGGTACAAAACACATACCAATGATGGTCAGAGGTAGCCCCACAGGGATAGAACACCTATACTGAGGTCGAAAGCTCCAGAATGATTCAGTTATGTGACTGTATCTGGAATAATTTCTTGAAGTTCTATTTTTTAGTAACTATCTTCATGTGGTACTATGTTGATAAAATTTCCTGCTAAAGGTTCATTAAAACAAAACAAAACAAAATGAGAAACCAGATTCAAAAGCTTCTCTGATCTCCCTTGGTTTCTGGAAGGACCTCACTTTCCCATTTAAGGCTGACTTGCTACAATTTAAAACTTTACTCTCAAACTCAACAGTAACAGTTCCTCTCTCACCTTCCCAACTGTGTAGCACAGATTAGTCTTACCTTGAGCTAATGAAAGATGGAGTCAAGCAGGGAAAATTATGGTCTGTCTTTCCCAAACTTCCCTTCCCTCCTTTTGTGTACTGAGGCATGAGTTAAGAAAGGGAACTCCAATATTTTCTTACTCACTAGCGTGGGATTGTAGTGTTTTCTTTGCTTGATATAATTATTATATTCCTTGTCTATGAGCTCCAACAAACCATGACAAAGTATTTGTGTGCAGCTCCCCTAGGCATTTTTACATTTGTGGGTTTGGCCCCATCTCTCAGCTGACCCTTAGCTGATGAATTCCTTTAATGTTTAATGTCCCTTTTGTCCCTTCATTCCTCAAATCTGTACGTGTAATGGCAAGGCTATATCCCCCAATTGTATTTGCCCTTCGAGGTCCCGTGGGACCCTGCAGAATGCTTCCCCTGTATACTTGGAGAAGGTGTTTCTGCTCCTTCTCGTGTCTGCAGCTTACCCATACGCACACATACACACATTCTCTCCCCCCTCTCTTTCTTTTCTCTTTCCAATTCTCCTTCCTTCTGTTCATTTAGCACAGGAGAATTTCAGCAATCCTTGTTCCAAGCACATGTATAAACAAAGAATGAAAACTGTTTCCTCTTCTTGAAGCCTTTACCAAACTTTCAAAATAAAATTCATAGAGCCCCCTTCCATGTCTCCAAAGTGGGGAGGCTTTCCATGAACAGGAATCTCTCCAACATGTCAACCATAGTATTTTTTTCCAATGTTCATTCTATAGTAATTGGTAGGGATGAATGAGCAGGGTTAACGTGTGTCCTTTCTCTAACCGGCACCTCTCAACAATTCCAATTTCTGGTGGGTCTCTGAATTTAGAATGTTAAGTACTTAAAACAAGGTCCCGTCAGCTTACACCATAAGTACAGAATACAAGAAACCACCCACATTTTGTTACACTGGATCAAAGATGATTCATCGGAGAGAAAGCAGTGGTTGCAAAGGCCCTTAAGTGCCATTCTCTTCTGGCATCTTAACAAACTCTGACTTCATCTTTGACATTTAACTGCTGAAAGTTTTCAAGCCCTGTGTCTTCTGCCCCACAACTGGCTCAGCTGATAAGAAAGGCTGGGTGCTCCCTCCTTTGGCACGAGTAGGAAGTTCCAACCATGCAAATCCCAGGCCCATTCATGGGAACATTCACTCAAGCAGATCCCCTAATTTCAGGAAAAGCCTAAGTGGTCTCTTTTATCTGTTATCTCCAGGCTCTGCTTTTGCATCTGCTCGTGAGATAACCGTTTTTTTTTTTTTTTAAGAAGGCTTCATTATGTGAGTAATAAACCTTTCTGTATCCTCTCTCTCTGTTTTGTGGGGTTTTTTTTGTTTGTTTGTAAAAAATCATTTTGTTTAGGTATCCATGACATGTAACGTCGTGTTGCTTTCAGGTGCACACATAATGATTCAATATTTGTATATATCATGAAATGATCATGATGCAGACTCCTGACCGCACTCCTGCCAAGGAAGAGAACCTGCCCCTGAAGCAAGCCCAGGAATCATCCTTATGATGATCCTTTGAGAACGTACCTTGCAGAAACGTAGTAGGCCTGGAGGGAGCTGACTAGTTCCCGATGAAGACGGCCGCCTTGGAGCACTCCCATCCCCAGCTGAGGAAGCTCCACGGGGAGTCAGTTGTCCAACGTGTCGTGGAGGCCAAGCATCTGGGCAGGCAGCCCCAACTGGTCGAGGGTCTGACTAGGGGCCCAGTCACCCCACAGTGCAGCACATCCCTGGACAATGGAGGGAGCCGGTCCTGTCACGGCAGGGAGGTGCACCTGGAGATCTGGCTGGAAGCCCTGGAGGAGGCTCCCCACATCCAGGACCCGCCCCGTCATCCTGTGCCATGGAGCCGGCCGGCAGGTGCATGTGCTCTGCCTGCCCAGGCCTCCCCACGCAAGCAGCGCGGCCTCCCTGAGGAGAACACACACGCCGCGAGGACCCGCCAGATCTGGCGTCTTCGGCCCATGGCCCAGACCCGGGCGCTCTCCCCCGGACCGCCAGGAGCGTCTCGTGTGTTGACGAGACCCAGGACAGGCGGCGGCTCACGTCTAGGACACCGCCGAGGAGGGGCGCTGCGTGCGGCCAGCGTGCGTGACGTGCGTGTGTGACGTGCGCCTGACGTCCGGTACGCCGTGCGCAATGAGGTCACGCGGATGCCCACCGCGGAGCGCTGAGGGTGCGGCTGGGGTGTCGCCCCTGTGTCCTCTGCCCAAGCTCGACGTCCTGCGGTGGATCCTGATTCCAGGACGTCAGAGGCTACAAAGGCCTTCACAGCAGGTACTGATTTGGGCATTGGGGGAGGGGAGGGGACGGCGCACCAAACCCTTCTCCTTCGTTTTCTTTTTTCCTTTTCATTTCTTCAGAGGGAAACTCAAACACCTTTTCTTCTCTTTTCTTTTCTTCTCTTCTCTTTTCTTTTCTTTTCTTTTTTCCACCTTTACTTTTTTAAATGCACCAAGAGGTTTATCTGTGTGAACAGCTCATATGCATTTCTCATATGGGAAGAGGATGAAGCAGGTGCACATGTTCTTTAAACAGAGATTAGAAGGTAGAAACTCCTGTGTGGGGTCACCATAAGCACCCCCAGCTACAGTAGTACCATGGGAATAATAAGTTGGATGTGGTGAAGGCTGTGAGGAAAATAAAAAAATAAAAAACAACTTGAATTGAATGTGGCATAATCGGGCTTAATATCCTACCCAAAGTTGAGGTGGCACCAGTGTGGGGGTACATCCCACTCCCACGGGGTGAGTGAAACTGGCTCTGTACGGAGGCTGGCGAGGGACCACTACCACAGGCTCTGGCGGCGGCCGGTTCATTCTTCTAATGCCTTTTTTGGTAACTTGGTTCTGCTGCCTACTGGCAGGCTTTCACGTGAGCTGCTGAAGGACGGTTTGTGCTTTGAACTGTGTCGCATCGTGCTACATTGGCCGAGCACTGCAGCATCTCCCTGACAGATTCAGCTGACCAACACGGGCAGGTTCTGTTAATTGACAATTAAGGACAGGAGTATGCAATTAGGGGCCTCCTTAACACGGCTGTAGTTCACGTGTGTTGTCTGGGAACTATCCTGGTGTCGCAGGCACAATCCTCTGTCTTAATTCTAACATAAGCCGTAACTGCCTCTAACTCAAAGGAATGACTTTCATCCTGGGACCATGGATTGTGCGTCTCAACCTGGCACTAGTTGCCATTATAGGATGCGCTTAAAAGAAAGACTGTAAATGAATGTGGACCCATCAGTGGTTGCTGATGGGGAGCAAGAGTAGTCACTGTGTAGCATACTGAAGACCACACTCCTAAAACAAATAACACACTGTAACTTTTAAAAGTGCCTTTGTCTGTGTTGCAAAAAAAATCCATATAGTCTGGAATATAGGGAATAATACCCATAGTGCCCTCATGACACAGCTAAGGGGCTATTCCAAACCAATCTCAGTCGAGGGTTCTTAAACCCAATAAAGTTAATATTGCCATGGAAGAGCCTCTAACTCTATGACACTGATTTGTTACTTTCTGGAGGAAGAAACTTATGTGAGCAGGGTATAGATTCTGGATTCCCTCAAAGTATATCCAGAAACTACAAAACAAAACATAAACCCAAAAACCAAACCAAAGGTCCGCAGTTTACTAAATTGGAGATCCAAACTTCACTGGAAATTCAAATTTACTGAAAGAATTTCTACAACAAACAGATAAAAGAGTGCTAATTAAATTTTATGCCTTTACAACACAGGTACTGAATTAATTTTAACATCTGCTCACATACACCAATTGAAACATTTCATGGCCTTTATCTGTACTGAAGCTCAAATTTCAGTTATCCTTGGGGATCCTACTAAATTTCAGTAAGGTATCCCTTTAAGGGAAGTTACAAAATATAAATTGGGGGGGGGGGGAGTAGTATGCTTCACTGTAACTGTCAGAGCTATTACTTTGCTTAATTCCCCATTGTCAGGGGATCCCTGGGTGGCGCAGCGGTTTGGCGCCTGCCTTTGGCCCGGGGCGCGATCCTGGAGACCCGGGATCGAATCCCACATCGGGCTCCCGGTGCATGGAGCCTGCTTCTCCCTCTGCCTGTGTCTCTGCCTCTCTCTCTCTCTCTCACTGTGTGCCTATCATAAAAAAAAAAAAAAATTCCCCATTGTCAGAATACCCATTCACCTAAAATATCCCGGAGTGGCGTGGGCTCCAAACCAAACAGTAATAAATTAAAATTAAGCTAAGTATTTGGCATTCACAATTATATCTTTAAACTGGGCTCCGCATCAACCTTTCTACTCAATTTCCTACATTTTCTGGTTTGAGAAACAGAGGTTTCTGGTTCATTTGGTTGAGCAATGGCTTGAACAGTGTGCTTCTTTTTAATCCACACTGCCCATTCAGTGTCACTGACAAACTCAGAGTGGCAAAAGAGAAAGCCCCAAACTAGGCCATGAATGGAAGGTCTCACATGGATGAGGTGAAAAAGGATCAGGTCCGTCGTGCCTTTGGTTATTCTCCATCACCTCATTTCAACCATGGAGGATCTTACTCCTTTAGTTATAGCTACTGGTAGTCCAGATTTTGATGCGGCATCGATTTGGTGAGAATATTTGAGGTGGCAAGTAGGATGTGCTGTAGAGTGGAGGAAGAAGGAAGATGAGGATTCCCAGGAATACCATGGAAGTAAAGGATACTCAGTTTGAATTTATCTGTACAGAGAGTAATTCCTGAATCAGGACACTTAGGCTACTTTAAACTTTCTCTACCTAAAGGCAGAGTGTAGCTTTTCGCAAAGGTAGTGTTTGTGTTCAATTCTCCTCTCTGAGTAGCTTTTAGAGAAGGTTGTGTTTTTGTTCAGATGTCTGTGATCAACCTCTCTTTATTCAAAACCACTTGAGACTCAGTTTGATGAATTTAAAGTAAGGAAGATTTAATTTAAAAAAAGAAAATACAGTGCTAAAAAACTAGGTACAAAAGAAATCGCTACCAGGTGTAAGATTGAGGTGAGTTGTCGACTTGAAATAAAACAGCACATTTTCATGCAACTGTTTATTGGTTATTTCAAGATTCTAAGTTTAAGATAGTAAATGATCCTTCTTGAGTCACTGTTTTTTATTAAATACGTAATACAGCAAATAAAGATCATTTTTAAGAACATGCTTTTAATTTTACAAATAATGATTCTCAAATAGATAATCTTATTAATTTTATTTTTCTATTCTTAATAGAGCATATGGACATGATTTGGTTTTCAGTTACTCAGGAAGTGTTTATTGAGTCTCTACTATATTTCTATGCCAGGAAAAAAATAAAAATAAAAAAGGTAACGTGAGGCAGAAAAATACTGAGGAAAATAAGAAAACACAAGCGATGGACTATGATCTATATTAAAATACTTTTAAACTATTTCTGTTTCCCCAGAGATGTTAGATATACACAAATAGTAGCTTGTGAACCTTTCTCAGAGCCATCATATTTAAATAAAATCAATGACATTTTATCTGTCACAAGTCTGACAGAGACACATACTATTGATTTCTTCTCTCTGTATCTCTAATGCCAACCTTGTCTGCTAAATGATGGGATCTGTAAAGACTTGATAAATTGGTGTTTAGTTAATGTGAACCAATAAGGAAATAAACTCTTATAAAATGGAAACACATAGAAACATTTGTATGTGTTAAAAAAAGAAATTAAAAATAGTATATGTATCTCTTTGTTCTAAAACCATTAAAGTTATCTTCTCTGGTAAGAGGAATATGATACCTAGATCATTTTGAGTTGAGAAGACCCAGCCTCTTCATTGATGGGATGCCAACTTCGAAGTAGGCCTGAGGTACAGCTGGTGTTTCAGGAAAAATAAGATTAGTTTAACACTGATAATTTCAGCACAGAGTGTCATCTGTTTGGAGAATGTTTAATCAGAAGATATTGACTCCATTTTCCCCAAAAATAATAAGATGTTCTCACAAATGGAAGGATTTGGTAAGATACTTCAGGACAGGTAGAAAACAGGAAATTATCAGTGGGCGTCACAATGGCAACAATCTGAAGCTTCATCTTTACATGGAATTTACATCTTGAATCCAGCTATCATTACAGAAACAGCTTTAAAATATCTGGATTATATCTTCACAGGAGTATTTTGTCCCTCGAAGTTTATCTATTTTTGTTCTTTGTGATTATTATTATTTTCAAAAATACACTGTCACTTTTATCAATTGTTCCCATTGAAAAAAAATAAAATCATGACAATTGCCTCTACTTCATTTCTAAATAAAATTGTCTCCAAGATCTATCAATTCAACTCTACTTGCTAGTTTATTTGTTTCTCCCCTATTTCAGAGTAACATCAACTATGGCCAGACTAAGACCCTCAGAGTAATGCTTCTTATAGTTAACTGTTCATTTAAGTGATCTGCAGATACTGGGAAAATGATAATGGGAGTGGATTTGAAATTCTTTTTTTTTTCTCATTAAACTTTTCTTTTAATGGGTCTCAAAATTCTGTGACAGATTTTTGGTCAAGTTGTTTCCATTAAAAAGTACTGATTTTAAAAACTAATAACTTAAAACTGCCACACGCACAAAAAAAAAAATGGTCCACAAAACATTCTCCTTTCCTTCTGAAGGTTTTACGATGCATTGTTATCATTAACCAGTCTTTTACTATTAAACTTAAATGGCCAATTGACAAAAACAGTTCTGAGACCGTTCTTCCACCACTGATTAAGACTGGGGTGGCAGGTATTGGGGATAATATTCATTTAGCCTTCTGAGCTTTCTGGGCAGACTTGGTGACTTTGCCAGCTCCAGCTGCCTTCTTGTCCACTGCTTTGATGACACCCACAGCAACCGTCTGTGTCATGTCATGAACAGCAAAACGACCCAGAGGAGGATAGTCAGAGAAGCTCTCAACACACATAGGTTTTCCAGGAACCATATCAACAATGGCAGCATCCCCAGATTTCAAGAACTTGGGACCATCTTCCAGCTTCTTTCCAGAACGACGATCTATTTTTTCCTTCAGCTCAGCAAACTTGCAAGCAAGGTGAGCTGACAATCCAGCACAGGTGCATATCCAGCACTGATTTGGCCTGGATGGTTCAGAATAATCACCTGAGCTGTGAAGCCAGCTGCTTCCATTGGTGGGTCATTTTTGCTGTCACCAGCCACGTTGCCATGATGAACATCTTTGACACATACGTTCTTGACATTGAAGCCCACATTGTCCCCAGGAAGAGCCTCACTCAAAGCTTCATGGTGCATTTCAACAGACTTTACTTCAGTTGTAACATTGACTGGAGCAAAGGTGACCACCATACCAGGCTTAAGAACACCAGTCTCCACTCGACCCACTGGGACAGTACCAATAACACCAATTTGGTAGACGTCTTGGAGAGGCAGACGCAAGGGCTTATCAGTTGGACGAGTTGGTGGCAGAATGCAATCCAGGGCTTCAAGCAGTGTGGTTCCGCTGGCATTCCCATCTTATCGGGTGACTTTCCATCCCTTGAACCAAGGCAGGTTAGCACTTGGCTCCAGCATGTTGTCACCATTCCAACCAGAAATTGGCACAAATGCTACTGTGTCGGGGTTGTAGCCAATTTTCTTAATGTAGGTGCTGACTTCCTTAACGATTTCCTCGTATCTCTTCTGGCTGTAGGGTGGTTCAGTGGAATCCGTTTTGTTAACACCAACAATTAGTTGTTTTACACCCAGTGTGTAAGCCAGAAGGGCATGCTCACGGGTCTGCCCATTCTTGGAGATACCGGCTTCAAATTCACCAACACCAGCAGCAACAATCAGGACAGCACAGTCAGCCTGAGATGTGCCTGTAATCATGTTTTTGATAAAGTGTCTGTGTCCTGGGGCATCAATGATGGTCACATAATACTTGCTGGTCTCGAATTTCCACAGGGAGATATCAATGGTGATACCACGTTCACGTTCAGCTTTCAGTTTATCCAAGACCCAGGCATACTTGAAGGAGCCTTTTCCCATCTCAGCAGCCTCCTTCTCAAATTTCTCGATAGTTCTTTTGTCGATCCCACCACATTTGTAGATTAGATGGCCAGTAGTGGTAGATTTGCCCGAATCTACGTGTCCAATGATGACGATGTTAATGTGAGTCCTCTCCTTTCCCATTTTGGTTTATGTTTAGCGGTGGTTTTCATGACACCTGTGTTCTGGCGGCAAACCCGTTGCGAAAAAGCCTGAAATTCTTCATTTCTAATAAACTTGCAATTGTCGGTGCTGCTGAGTTCAGACTACATTTTAAAAAGGCTTTAGAGAGTTTACCAATGTCCCCACCACTGCTACAGATGCATCATTCCAAATAAACAAACAAACAAACCAATACATGGAATAACTGTACAGAGATTAAAATTCTGATTTTTTTCATATTTTAAAAATGTATTTTATTGGAAATTGCAGAATTCACATTATAATTTACTCTGAATCTGCCTATAGAGCAATTTAGCTCATTTTCACCTCATGTTTGTATGTTTTTCTTTTTTTTCTTTTTTTTTTAATAAATTAATTTTTATTGGTGTTCAATTTACCAACATACAGAATAACACCCAGTGCTCATCCCGTCAAGTGTCTCCCTCAGTGCCCGTCACCCATTCACCCCACCCCCGGCTCTCCTCCCCTTCCACCACCCCTAGTTCATTTCCCAGAGATAGGAGTCTTTATGTTCTGTCTCCCTTTCTGATATTTCCCACACGTTTCTTCTCCCTTCCTTTATATTCCCTTTCACTATTATTTATATTCCCCAAATGAATGAGAACATACACTGTTTGTCCTTCTCCGATTGACTTACTTCACTCAGTCTAATACCCTCCAGTTCCATCCACATTGAAGCAAATGGTGGGTATTTGTCATTTCTAATGCCTGAGTAATATTCCATTGGATACATAAACCACATCTTCTTTATCCATTCATCTTTCGATGGACACCTTCCTTCGACACCTCGATGGAGGCTCCTTCCACAGTTTGGCTATTGCGGACACTGCTGCTAGAAACATCAGGGTGCAGGTGTCCTGGCTTTTCATTGCGTCTGAATCTTTGGGGTAAATCCCCAACAGTGCAATTGCTGGGTCGTAGGGCAGGTCTATTTTTAACTCTTTGAGGAACCTCCACACAGTTTTCCAGAGTGGCTGCACCAGTTCACATTCCCACCAACAGTGTAAGAGGGTTCCCTTTTCTCCGCATCCTCTCCAACATTTGTGGTTTCCTGCCTTGTTAATTTTCCCCATTCTCACTGGTGTGAGGTGGTATCTCATTGTGGTTTTGATTTGTATTTCCCTGATGGCAAGTGATGCAGAGCATTTTCTCATGTGCATGTTGGCCATGTCTCTGTCTTCCTCTGTGAGATTTCTCTTCATGTCTTTTGCCCATTTCATGATTGGATTGTTTGCTTCTTTGGTGTTGAGTTTAATGCTTTTGGGTGCAATTGTAAATGGGATTCACTCCTTAATTTCTCTTTCTTCAGTCTCATTGTTAGTGTATAGAAATGCCATTGATTTCTGGGCATTGATTTTGTATCCTGCCACGCTACCAAAATGCTGCATGAGATCTAGCAATCTTGGGGTGGAGGCGTTTGGGTTTTCTATGTAGAGTATCATGTCATCGGCGAAGAGGGAGAGTTTCACTTCTTCTTTGCCAATTTGAATGCCTTTAATGTCTTTTTGTTGTCTGATTGCTAAGGCGAGGACTTCCAGTACTATGTTGAATAGCAGTGGTGAGAGTGGACATCCCTGTCTTGTTCCTGATCTTAGGGGAAAGGCTCCCAGTGCTTCCCCATGGAGAATGATATTTGCTGTGGGCGTTTCGTAGATGGCTTTTAAGATGTCGAGGAAAGTTCCCTCTATGCCAACACTCTGAAGGGTTTTGATCAGGAATGGATGCTTTATTTTGTCAAATGCTTTCTCTGCATCTAATGAGAGGGTCATATGGTTCTTGGTTTTTCTCTTGCTGATATGATGAACCACATTGATTGTTCTACGGGTGTTGAACCAGCCTTTTGTCCCGGGGATAAATCCTACTTGGTCATGGTGAATAATCTTCTTAATGTGTTGTTGGATCCTATTGGCTAGTATCTTGTTGAGAATTTTTGCATCCATGTTCATCAGGGATATTGGACTATAATTCTCCTTTTTGGTGGGGTCTTAGTCTGGTTTTGGAATTAAGGTGATGCTGGTCTGATAGAATGAATTTGGAAGTACTCCATCTCTTTCTATCTTTCCAAACAGCTTTAGTAGAATAGGTATGTTTTCTTCTATAAATATTTGATAGAATTCCCCTTGGAAGTCATCTGGCCCTGGACTCTTGTGTCTTGGGAGGTTTTTGATGACTGCTTCAATTTCCTCCCTGGTTATTGGCCTGTTCAGGTTTTCTATTTCTTCCTGCTCCAGTTTTGGTAGTTTGTGGCTTTCCAGGAATGCGTCCATTGCTTCTAGATTGCCTAATTTATTGGCGTAGAGCTGTTCGTAGTAAGTTTTTAAAATTGTTTGTATTTCCTTGGTGTTGGTAGTGATCTCTCCTTTCTCTTTCATGATTTTATTAATTTGAGTCTTCTCTCTCTTCTTTTTAATAAGGTTGGCTAATGGTTTATCTATCTTATTAATTCTTTCAAAGAACCAAATCCTGGTTCTGTTGATCTGTTCCACAGTTCTTCTGGTCTTGATTTCGTTGAGTTCTGCTCAAATTTTAATTGACTCTCTTCTTCTGCTGGGTGTAGGGTCCATTTGCTGTTTTTTCTCTAGCTCCTTTATGTGTAAGGTTAGCTTTTGTATTTGAGTTCTTTCCAGTTTTTGAGTCGATGCTTGTATTGCGATGTATTTCCCCGTCAGGACTGCTTTTGCTGCGTCCCAAAGATTTTGAATGGTTGTATCTTCATTCTCATTAGTTTCCATGAATCTTTTTAATTCTTCCTTAATTTCCTGGTTGACCCTTTCATCTTTTAGCAGGAAGGATGGTCCTTAACCTCCACGTGTTTGAGGTCCTTCCAAACTTCTTGTTGTGACTTAGTTCTAATTTCAAGGCATTATGGTCTGAGAATATGCAGAGGACGATCCCAATCTTTTGGTATCGGTTCAGACCCGATTTGTGACCCAGTATGTGGTCTATTCTGGAGAAAGTTCCATGTGCACTAGAGAAGAATGTGTATTCAGTTGAGTTTGGATGTAAAGTTCTGTAGATATCTGTGAAATCCATCTGATCCAGTGTATCATTTAAAGCTCTCGTTTCTTTGGAGATGTTGTGCTTAGAAGACCTATCGAGGGTAGAAAGAGCTAGATTGAAGTCACCAAGTATAAGTGTATTATTATCTAAGTATTTCTTCACTTTGGTTATTAATTGGTTTAAATATTTGGCAGGTCCCACATTCGGGGAATATATATTGAGGATTGTTAAGTCCTCTTGTTGGATAGATCCTTTAAGTATGATAGAGTGTCCCTCTTCCTCTCTCACTGTAGTCTTCCGGGTAAATTTTAGTTAGACAGCAAATACATGGGTCCTGCTTTTTTATCCAGTCGGAAACCCTGCGCCTTTTGATGGGGTCATTAAGCCCGTTCACGTTCAGAGTTACTATTGACAGATAGTGTCATGCCCAGTGTCATCATGATATCTATTCAGTCCTTTTTTTGTGGATTGTTCCTCTGAACTTCTTCTTAAAGGGAAATTTTAAGAGTCCCCCTTAAAATTTCTTGTAGAGCTGGTTTGGAGGTCACATATTCTCTCAGTTCCTGTCTGTCTTGGAAGGTCTTTATCTCTCCTTCCATTTTGAATGAGAGCCTTGCTGGATAAAGTATTCTTGGTTGCGTGTTCTTCTCATTTTGGACCCTGAATATATCCTGCCAGCCCTTTCTGGCCAGCCAGGTATCTGTGTAGAGGTCTGCTGTTACCCTAATCCTCCTCCCCATAAAGGCCAGGGATTTCTTGTCTCTTGCTGCTTTCAGGATCTTCTCTTTATCTTTGGAATTTGCAAGCTTAACTATTAGATGTCGAGGTGTTGAACGGTTTTTATTGATTTTAGGTGGGGGGATCTATTTATTTCCTGGATCTGAATGCCTGTTTCCCTTCCCAGATTAGGAAAGTTTTCTGCTAGGATTTGTTCAAATACATCTTCTGGCCCTCTGTCCCTATCGGTGCCCTCGGGAACCCCAATTAAATGTAGGTTTTTCTTCCTCAGGCTGTTGTTTATTTCCCTTAATCTGTCTTCTTGGTCTCTTAATTGTCTCTCTCTTTTCCTCAGTTTCCCTCTTTGCCATCAACTTGTCTTCTATGTCACTCACTCGTTCTTCCATCTCATTAACCCTGGTCGTTAGGACTTGTAGTTTGCATTGCATCTCATTCAATTGATTTTTTTTTAATTTTTTAATTTATTTATGGTAGTCACAGAGAGAGAGAGAGAGAGAGAGAGGCAGAGACACAGGCAGAGGGAGAAGCAGGCTCCATGCACCGGGTGCCTGACGTGGGATTCGATCCCGGGTCTCCAAGATCGCGCCCTGGGCCAAAGGCAGGCGCCAAACCGCTGCGCCACCCAGGGATCCCACATTCAATTGATTTTTAATTTCTGCCTGATTGGATCTAAATTCTGCAGTAATGTAGTCTCTAGAGTCCTTTATGCTTTTTTCTAGAGCCACCAGTAGCTGTATAATTGTGCTTCTGAATTGGCCTTCTGACATTGAATTGTAATCCAGATTTTGTAACTCTGTGGGAGAGAGGACTGTTTCTGATTCTTTCTTTTGAGGTGAGGTTTTCCTTCTAGTCATTTTGCTCAGTGCAGAGTGGCCAAAAACAAGTTGTATTGGCAAAAGGAGAAAAAGAGAGAGAGAGAAGGAAAGAAAAGAGAAAAAGAAAAAAGAGAAAAGAAAAGGGAAAAAAGAGAAGAAATAGAGAAAGAGAAAGAAAGAAAGAAAGGTGAAAAAAAAGGGGTGGGGGAAGCAATCAGAAATCAAAAAGAAAGAAAAAAAAAACAAAACAAAACAGAAAAAACAAAAAACACGGGGGAGTATCTTCTGATTCTGTATACTTTAAGTCCCTTGACCTCCCCTGGAACTGGTCTGTCTAGCTGGTCTTCTGGGGGAGGGGCCTGTTGTGCTCATTTTCAGGTGTTAGCACTTGGGGGTGCTGTTCGGCCCCCTGCCTGGTGCAGGGCTCAGTGGGGGTTGTTTATCCCGTGAGGGCCCAGGAGGAACAACCCCAGTGGTGGGGCCAGCTCTGCAGCCCTGGAGTCAGCTCCCACAGTAGTTCCGGGGCTCTCTGTCTGCAGGGCCTGGAGGCTCCGGGGCGGGGACGCTGATCTGCTCAGCTCGGGGCAGGAGCATCCTCACTGTCCTGGGCCCTCCCGGCCTCTGCCTGTCCTGGGGGAGGCCGGATCCTGGGCTGTGTCCCGGCGCCCTGTGCTCCGGGGCCTGCGCTGTTTGATTCGCTCCTGCCCCGCAGCCCCCTCCGTGGAGCCGCCGCCTGAGCCCCTCCTAGCTGTTCCGGATCCCGCCATGCACGCTGCACCTTAGGGAGCTCGGCACACTCTCCCGGGGCACAGGTGCCTGTTGGTGTCCCAGGGATCCTGAGGGTATCCCCGCCCTCCTGGGTCCTGCTGCACCTCCCTGCGGGCCCCTTTCTGCCAGGGAAGGTTGGTGCAGCTCCTGCTTCTCCGGGACCGGGCTCTCCTGTCCTGGGGAAACTCACCCAGGCCTCAGCCCAGCTCCTCGCGGGCCCCTCCCCCTCGGAGGCCTTTTGTTTCTTTATTTCTTTTTCCCCGTCTTCCCACCTTGATAGAAGCGTGAACTCTTCTCACTGTAGCATTCCAGCTGGTCTCTCTTTAAATCTCAGGTCGAATTCATAGATTTTCAGGATGATTTGAAGGTTATCTAGGTAATTTGGTGGAGACAGGTGATTTGGGGACCCTCCTCTTCCACCATCTTGCCCCTCCTCCATCATGTTTGTATGTTTTTAAGAATACCCTATTTGGTGTTCAATCGTTATCCTTTCAAAAAAAAAATTTCCAAGTACTGTGTGACCATTATTATATAAATGCATATGAATCGAATGTGAGAGCTAAGAAACAAAAAAAAACAGAAAACTTACACCTTTACTTTTTGTTGCAAAAAAGTTGTTACTTTTTTATTTTAAAATATTTTATTATATAATCTTTTCATGGCACCATCAGGAGTAACAGAAAACATTATTCCCAGTTCCTAACCACATCCTGATTTTTTTTTTCAAGTATCACAATGTTTATTGATAGATACAAGCGTATAAAATCGGGGCATGAACATGACTTGATAAATTAAGCAGACTTAATTTCAATACTACAATAAGAGGGACCAATTCATATTCTCACCATTTGTTTCACACCCACAAAATCACTTCAAGGACATTAACAATCTCCCAGAAGTGATCAGTTTTGTGCAAGTAAACCATGTTTCTTTTAAAAAGACTTGTGCACTTGCCCAGGCTCAAGGATATTAAAATCTAGCACATGAAGCCCATTACTAGAGGTAGAAATACAGGCTGTATATTATTACAGCAACAACCATCAATTACAGTTAAGGATTTTTCTGTAACAACCAAGGGCCTATGCAAATAAGTTAGAGAAGCCAAACTGTCAACTGACTCCTTCTAATCTATTTTCTAACTTGACTATTTCTTTTGTCTAAGTTAGTTTCCACATGACTTCTGCAAAGATTGAAGACTTATTGCATACTCGTACTCATTTATGTATCAGCAGTACACAATGTTGACTCTGATAGGTGCTATTTTATGTTTTTGGGCTATATTGATGTAGAAGACAGATACAGTTCTTATTCCTATGGGATTCATATCAGTAGGGGAACCAAAATATTACACGGGTTACACAGGTAAGTTATTGTGATTATGTTTTTCAGAATTCAGTGAGATTTTAAATGAGTAGAAGCTACTATTGATGTAGGAAAAAACATTAGGATTTGAAGCCAATGGCTAAGAAAGAATTCTTGAGACATCTTTGGTGCAAAAGGTGATTTAATTAAAACATGGGTACAGGTCTTGTGGGCAGGAAAAGTTGCACTGGGGGCATGAGAAGTGGCCCATTATATACTTTCAAGATGGGAGGGGATTAGGGAGAGCGTAAGTCTCTAAAGAATTTTGGAAGCAAGGTTTCCAGAACCTTGAGGGGGCTGCCTATTACTGAGAAAAGGTGATTTATTGTCATCTATTAAAACCTTAGTCATGAGGCCCTTCAGATGTGTATCGGTGGGCCATATGCTTGGGGGATGATTGCCAACATGAATCTTGGGAGGCCTAGAGATAAATTTTCTAAAGGAATTTTTACGTGTTAAAGTAGACTTAACAGGATCCTGGGGGTCAGGCTAAGGTTGTCTTTTGCCTTTAGCAAAGTTTCAACATTGAAACAGTTGAGTCCCTGGAGGAATGTTGGTCTGCCTTTTTCATGGAATTGTCAGTGTGCTGTAGATGGTAAGGAAATTTAATAATTTTTCTTCTGCCTTTGTTTCCCACATCATTAAAATTGGGATTAGGGTCTGTTTCAGTGAAGGTTTTCCTGAAGAAGAGACATTAAATTAAAACTTGAAGAATGAACAGTTTTTAGGCAAATAAAAAGTAGAGTATGTGTGACAATCTGAAGGTGGGGATAATCAGAGCATGTTTAACAGAGTGAATGCCAGTGTAGCTAAATGACAATGAATGTAGTTGAGATGTCTTGAAAGGAGTTTAGAGAGGTAGGTAGCAACTAGATTATACAGGATGATGAAGGTCGTGTATTGAATTTCTTTAATGAAGCCTTTACTCACACTCTATTAGCTGAAATGATTTTTCTTAGCTCCTCTATCTGTGCTAATTCTTCTCATCCTCCCAAGTTCCACTACCTGGAACCTAATCATGATGGCTAAAATTTATGAAGTCTTTGTCATTTGTCAACTGCAATAGAAAATGCTTCAAGGACAGCACCTATTTATTTCCTAACTTTGTTATACATAGTGACTCTGTCATCCTCCTTTTCGAGATGTGATATGTGGAGAGATTGCATAAATTGTCCAGGATTATATGTGGCAGATCACATTACAAAGTCAGGCTGTCTGATCTAAAGATTGTTTAACCACTAAGCACTCTTGGCTCTTTTAAAAGAAATTTAAATCTATTCACTGTGTTCTAACTCTTGACAATGCAACTGATATTCTGGGGTTCTTAGTCTTTAAGGTACTTTATTGGTATATATGATCCTAGTGCCACCCACAACTTGGCATTAATTTCTGCCACTGAGACATTATGAAAATAACATGCAGGAGCGCCTGAGTGGCTCAGTTGGTTAAGCATCTGACTTTGGCTCAGGTTATGATCTCAAGGTCTGGGTATTGAGCCACACATCGGGATCCCTCCTCAGTGGGAGTCTGCTTGTCCCTCTCCCTTTGCCCCTCCCACTGCTCCCACTCTCTCTAAAATAAATAAATTCTTAAAAAAGAAAAGATTCCCCAGTGACACCTGGGTGGCTCAGCAGATGAGCATTTGCCTTTGGCTCAGTGCATGATCCCCAGCCCTGGGATCGAATCCCACATTGGGCTCCTTGCGAGGTGTCTGCTTCTCCCTCTGCCTGTGTCTCTACCTCTCTCTCTCTCGTGAATAAATAAAATATTTTTTTTAAAAGGTAAAGAAAAGATTCTTTGGAAAAGAATACTCAAACCAACCAATTTGCCTACGATGGAGCTAGATCCACAGAAGGCTTCCAATTAATATTTTGGAGTAGATGCCTCAGTGACCAAATTTCAGATTAATTTGTGGTTTGGCCTTGATATGACCATTCAGAGGCACAGTCTCCCTGAATCATTTTAGACCAGGCTGGGACACAAAGAAGATAGCCATTGTTTCTTCCAAAGGTAGTGAAATCCAGTCTTGCCCCAAGAATCCTTCAGCACCTCCTAGTGAAGGAAAGAGAGGTCTGAGAATGAGGCTCTTCATTTCAAACAATATTCAAGTGAGCTCAATCTTCCACCTAGAAAATGTAATACATTTAGGAATCAATGGAACTCAGAATTCTAATAACCTGGATCTTTCTGGCATAACAAAATGCACAGTACTGATGACCATTAATTATATATCCATTTAAGAATTGGGATAATACTATTGAGTCCAAGCTTGCCTGTGTGGTGTGTGAGTGTGTATTATGTAGTATATATATAATAGTTTCATATTAGTATATATATATAATACAGGGTTATGTTAGTTTCATTTTATATATGTATAATAAGGCAAAATTAAATAAATATAAATATATAAATGCAAAATTATCAGTGCCCTAGTTGGGGTACCAGTTTCAAAGGAGAATCTATTGTGTTTGTTAACCATTTCTTAAAAGAGCTCTTGCACAGAGTGTCATCTGTTTGGAGAATGTTTAATCAGAAGATATTGACTCCATTTTCCCCAAAAATAATAAGATGTTCTCACAAATGGAAGGATTTGGTAAGATACTTCAGGACAGGTAGAAAACAGGAAATTATCAGTGGGCGTCACAATGGCAACAATCTGAAGCTTCATCTTTACATGGAATTTACATCTTGAGTCCAGCTATCATTACAGAAACAGCTTTAAAATATCTGGATTATATCTTCACAGGAGTATTTTGTCCCTCGAAGTTTATCTATTTTTGTTCTTTGTGATTATTATTATTTTCAAAAATACACTGTCACTTTTATCAATTGTTCCCATTGAAAAAAATAAAATCATGACAATTGCCTCTACTTCATTTCTAAATAAAATTGTCTCCAAGATCTATCAATTCAACTCTACTTGCTAGTTTATTTGTTTCTCCCCTATTTCAGAGTAACATCAACTATGGCCAGACTAAGACCCTCAGAGTAATGCTTCTTATAGTTAACTGTTCATTTAAGTGATCTGCAGATACTGGGAAAATGATAATGGGAGTGGGTCTGGAGTGGGTCTGAAATTCTTCATTTCTAATGAACTTGCAATTTTCGGTGCTGATGAGTTCAGACTACATTTTAAAAAGGCTTTAGAGAGTTTACCAATGTCTCCACCACTGCTACCGATGCATCATTCCAAAGAAATAAACAAACAAACAAACCGATACATGGAATAAATGTACAGAGATTAAAATTCTGATTTTTTTCATATTTTAAAAGTGTACTTTCTTGGAAATTGCAGAATTCACATAATAATTTACTCTGAATCTGCCTATAGAGCAATTTAGCTCATTTTCACCTCATGTTTGTATGTTTTTCTTTTTTTTCTTTTTTTTTAATAAATTAATTTTTATTGGTGTTCAATTTACCAACATACAGAATAACACCCAGTGCTCATCCCGTCAAGTGTCTCCCTCAGTGCCCATCACCCATTCACCCCCACCCCCGGCCCTCCTCCCCTTCCACCACCCCTAGTTCATTTCCCAGAGTTAGGAGTCTTTATGTTCTGTCTCCCTTTCTGATATTTCCCACACGTTTCTTCTCCCTTCCCTTATATTCCCTTTCACTATTATTTATATTCCACAAATGAATGAGGACATACACTGTTTGTCCTTCTACGTTTGACTTACTTCACTCAGCCTAATACCCTACAGTTCCTTCCACGTTGAAGCAAATAGTGGGTACTTGTCATTTCTAATGGCTGAGTAATATTCCATTGGATACATAAACCACATCTTCTTTATCCATCATCTTTCGATGGACACCGAGGCTCCTTCCACAGTTTGGCTATTGTGGCCATTGCTGATAGAAACATCGGGGTGCAGGTGTCCTGGCGTTTCATTGCATCTGAATCTTTGGGGTAAATCCCCAACAGTGCAATTGCTGGGTCGTAGGGCAGGTCTATTTTTAACTCTTTGAGGAACCTCCACACAGTTTTCCAGAGTGGCTGCACCTGTTCACATTCCCACCAACAGTGTAAGAGGGCTCCCTTTATTCCGCATCCTCTCCAACATTTGTGATTTTCTGCCATGTTAATTTTCCCCATTCTCACTGGTGTGAGGTGGTATCTCATTGTGGTTTTGATTTGTATTTCCCTGATGGCAAGCGATGCAGAGCATTTTATCATGTGCATGTTGGCCATGTCTATGTCTTCGTCTGTGAGATTTCTCTTCATGTCTTTTGCCCATTTCGTGATTGGATTGTTGGTTTCTTTGGTGTTGAGTTTAATAAGTTCTTTATAGATTTTGGAAAATAGCCCTTTATCTATACGACATTTGCAAATATCTTCTCCCATTCTGTAGGTTGTCTTTTAGTTTTGTTGACTGTATCCTTTGCTGTGCAAAAGCTTCTTATCTTGATGAAGTCCCAATAGTTCATTTTTGCTTTTGTTTCTTTTGCCTTCGTGGATGTATCTTGCAAGAAGTTACTGTGGCCGAGTTCAAAAAGGGTGTGGCCTGTGTTCTCCTCTAGGATTTTGATGGAATCTTGTCTCACATTTAGATCTCTCATCCATTTTGAGTTTATCTTTGTGTATGGCGCAAGGGAGTGGTTCAGTTTCATTCTTCTGCATGTGGATGTCCAATTTTCCCAGGACCATTTAATGAAGAGACTGTCTTTCTTCCAATGGATAGTCTTTCCTCCTTTATCGAATATTAGTTGACCATAAAGTTCAGGGTCCACTTCTGGGTTCTCTATTCTGTTCCATTGATCTATGTGTCTGTTTTTGTGCCAGGACCACACTGTCTTGATGACCACAGCTTTGTAGTACAACCTGAAATCTGGCATTGTGATGCCCCCAGCTATGGTTTTCTTTTTTAAAATTCCCCTGGCTATTCGGGGTCTTTTCTGATTCCACACATTCTTAAAATAATTTGTTCTAACTCTCTGAAGAAAGTCCATGGTATTTTGATAAGTATTGCATTAAACGTGTAAATTACCCTGGGTAACATTGACATTTTCACAATATTAATTCTGCCAATCCATGAGCATGGAATATTTTTCCATCTCTTTGTGTCTTCCTCAATTCCTTTCAGAAGTGTTCTGTAGTTTTTAGGGTATAGATCCTTTACGTCTTTGGTTAGGTTTATTCCTAGGCATCTTATGCTTTTGGGTGCAATTGTAAATGGGATTCACTCCTTAATTTCTCTTTCTTCAGTCTCATTGTTCGTGTGTAGAAATGCCATTGATTTCTGGGCACTGATTTTGTATCCTGCCACGCTAGCTACCAAATTGCTCTATGAGTTCTAGCAATCTTGCGGTGGAGGCTTTTGGGTTTTCTATGTAGAGTATCATGTCATCAGCGAAGAGGGAGAGTTTCACTTCTTCTTTGCCAATTTGAATACCTTTGATGTCTTTTTGTTGTCTGATTGCTGAGGCAAGGACTTCCAGTACTCTGTTGAATAGCAGTGGTGAGAGTGGACATCCCTGTCTTGTTCCTGATCTTAGGGGAAAGGCTCCCAGTGCTTCCCCATGGAGAATGATATTTGCTGTGGGCTTTTCGTAGATGGCTTTTAAGATGTCGAGGAAAGTTCCCTCTTTCCCAACACTCTGAAGGGTTTTGATCAGGAATGGATGCTGTATTTTGTCAAATGCTTTCTCTGCATCTAATGAGAGGGTCATATGGTTCTTGGTTTTTCTCTTGCTGATATTATGAACCACATTGATTGTTCTATGGGTGTTGAACCAGCCTTGTGTCCGGGGATAAATCCTACTTGGTCATGGTCAATAATCTTCTTAATGTGTTGTTGGATCCTATTCGCTAGTATCTTGAGAATTTTTGCATCCATGTTCATCAGGGATATTGGTCTGTAATTCTCCTTTTTGGTGGGGTCTTTGACTGGTTTTGGAATTAAGGTGATGCTGGCCTCATAGAACGAATTTGAAAGTACTCCATCTCTTTCTATCTTTCCAAACAGCTTTAGTAGAATAGGTATGTTTTCTTCTTTAAATATTTGATAGAATTCCCCTGGAAAGTCATCTGGCCCTGGACTCTTGTGTCTTGGGAGGTTTTTGATGACTGCTTCAATTTCCTTCCTGGTTATTGGCCTGTTCAGGTTTCCTATTTCTTCCTGCTCCAGTTTTGGTAGTTTGTGGCTTTCCAAGAATGCGTCCATTTCTTCTAGATTGCCTAATTTATTGGCGTAGAGCTGTTTATAGTATGTTTTTAAAATCGTTTGTATTTCCTTGGTGTTGGTAGTGATCTCTCCTTTCTCATTCATGATTTTATTAATTTGAGTCTTCTCTCTCTTCTTTTTAATAAGGTTGGCTAATGGTTTATCTATCCAATTAATTCTTTCAAAGAACCAACTCCTGGGTCTGTTGATCTGTTCCACAGTTCTTCTGGTCTTGATTTCGTTGAGTCCTGCTCAAATTTTAATTGACTCTCTTCTACTGCTGGGCGTAGGGTCCCTTTCCTGTTTTTTCTCAAGCTCCTTTATGTGTAAGGTTAGCTTTTGTATTTGAGTTCTTTCCAGTTTTTGAATAGATGCTTGTATTGCGATGTATTTCCCCCTCAGGACTGCTTTTGCTGCGTCCCAAAGATTTTGAATGGTTGTATCTTCATTCTCATTAGTTTCCATGAATCTTTTTAATTCTTCCTTAATTTCCTGGTTGACCTTTTCATCTTTTAGCAGGATGGTCCTTAACCTCCACGTGTTTGTGGTCCTTCCAAACTTCTTGTTGTGATTAAGTTCTAATTTCAAGACATTATGCTCTGAGAATATACAGGGGACTATCTCGATCTTTTGGTATCGGTTCAGACCTGATTTGTGACCCAGTATGTGGTCTATTCTGGAGAAAGTTCCATGTGCAACTTGAGAAGAATGTGTATTCAGTTGAGTTTGGATGTAAAGTTCTGTAGATATCTGTGAAATCCATCTGGTACAGTGTGTCGTTTAAAGCTCTCGTTTCTTTGGATATGTTGTGCTTAGAAGACCTATCTAGTATAGAGAGAGCTAGATTGAAGTCACCAAGTATATGTGTATTATTATCAAAGTATTTCTTCAGTTTGGTTATTAATTGGTTTAAATATTTGGCAGCTCCCAAATTCTGGGCATATATATTGAGGATTGTTAAGTCCTCTTGTTGGATAGATCCTTTGAGTATGAGATAGTGTCCCTCTTCATCTCTCACTATAGTCTTCGGGGTAAATTTTAATTTATCTGATATGAGGATGGCTACCCCTGCTTTCTTTTGAGCACCATTTCAATGGTAAATGGTTCTCCAACCTTTTATTCTCAGGTTGTAGGTGTCCTTCTGTCTAATATGAGTCTCTTGTAGACAGCAAATAGATGGGTCCTGCTTTTTTATCCAGTCTGAAACCCTGCACCTTTTGATTGGGTCATTAAGCCCGTTCATGTTCAGAGTTACTATTGACAGATATGAGTTTAGTGTCATCATGATATCTATTCAGTCCTTGTTTTTGTGGATTGTTCCACTGAACTTCTTCTTAAAGGGGAATTTTAAGAGTCCCCCTTAAAATTTCTTGCAGAGCTGGTTTGGAGGTCACATATTCTTTAAGTTCCTGCCTGCCTTGGAAGGTCTTTATCTCTCCTTCCATTCTGAATGAGAGCCTTGCTGGATAAAGTATTCTTGGTTGCATGTTCTACTCATTTAGGACCCTGAAGATATCCTGCCAGCCCTTTCTGGCCTGCCAGGTCTCTGTGGAGAGGTCTGCTGTTACCCTAATCCTCCTCCCCATAAAGGCCAGGGATTTCTTGTCTCTTGCTGCTTTAAGGATCTTCTCTTTATCTTTGGAATTTGCAAGTTTAACTATTAGATGTCGAGGTGTTGAATGGTTTTTATTGATTTCGCCGGGGGGGGGGGGCGGGATCTATCTATTTCCTGTTTCTGAATGCCTGTTTCCCTTCCCAGATTAGGAAAGTTTTCTGCTAGGATTTGTTCAAATACATATTCTGGCCCTCTGACCCTTTCGGTGCCCTCGGGAACCCCAATTAAATGTAGGTTTTTCTTCCTCAGGCTGTTGTTTATTTCCCTTAATCTGTCTTCATGGTCTCTTAATTGTCTCTCTCTTTTCCTCAGTTTCCCTCTTTGCCATCAACTTGTCTTCTATGTCACTCACTCGTTCTTCCACCCTCTTAACCCTGGTCGTTAGGACTTCTAGTTTGGATTGCATCTCATTCAATTGATTTTTAATTTCTGCCTGATTGGATCTAAATTCTGCAGTCATGAAGTCTCTTGAGTCCTTTATGTTTTTTTCTAGAGCCACCAGTAGCTTTATAATAGTGGTTCTGAATTGGCCTTCTGACATTGAATTGTAATCCAGATTTTGTAACTCTGTGGGAGAGAGGACTGTTTCTGATTCTTTCTTTTGAGGTGAGGTTTTCCTTCTAGTCATTTTGCTCAGTGCAGAGTGGCCAAAAACAAGTTGTATTGGCAAAAGGAGAAAAACAGAAGGAAAGAAAACAGAAAAAGAAAAAAGAGAGAACAAAAAAAAGGGAAAAAAGAGAAGAAAAAGAGAAAGAAAAAGAAAGAAAGGTGAAAAAAAGGGGTTGGGGAAGCAATCAGAAATCAAAAAGAAGAAAAAGAAAACAAAACAAAATAACAAAAAACACGGGGAGTATCTTCTGATTCTGTATACTTTAAGTCCCTTGACCTCCCCTGGAACTGGTCTGTCTCGCTGGTCTTCTGGGGGAGGGGCCTGTTGTGCTCATTTTCAGGTGTTAGCACTTGGGGGGCTGCTCTGCCCCCTGGCTGGTGCAGGGCTCAGTGGGGGTTGTTTACCCCGTGAGGCCCCAGGAGGAACATCCGCAGTGCTGGCGGAAGCTCTGCAGCCCTGGAGTCAGCTCCCGCAGTAGCACCAGGGCTCTCCATCTGCAGGGCCTGGAGGCTCCAGGGCAGGGCTGCTGATCTGCTCAGCTCGGGGCAGGAGCATCCTGGCTGTCCTGGGCCCTCCCGGCCTCTGCCTGTCCCGGGGAAGGCCGGATCCTGGGCTGTGTCCCAGCGCCCTGTGCTCCGGGGCCTGCGCTGTTAGATTCGCTCGCGCCCCACCGCCCCCTCTGTGGAGCCACCGCCCGAGCCCCTCCGAGCTGCTCCGGGTCCCGCCATGCGCGCTGCAGCCCTTAGGGAGCTCGGCGCAGTCTCCAGGGGGCGCCTGTGCCTGTTAGTGTCCCAGGGAGCCCGAGGGCATTCCCGCCCTCCTGGGTCCTGCTCCACCTCCCTGCGGGCCCCTTTCCGCCCGGGAAGGTTGGTGCAGCTCCTGCTTCTCTGGGATGGGGCTCTCCTGTCCTGGGGACACTCGCCCTGGCCTCAGCCCGGCTCCTCGTGGATCCCTCCCCCTTGGAGGCCTTTTGTTTCTTTATTTCTTTTTCCCCGTCTTCCTACCTTGATAGAAGCGTGAACTCTTCTCACTATAGCATTCCAGCTGGTCTTTCTTTAAATCTCAGGCCGAATTCGTAGATTTTCAGGATGATTTGAAGGTTATCTAGGTAATTTGGTGGTGACAGGTGATTTGGGGACACTCCTCTTCCACCATCTTGCCCCTCCTTCATCATGTTTGTATGTTTTTAAGAATACCCTATTTGGTGTTCAATCGTCATCCTTTCCAAAAAAAAGTTTCCTAGAAACTGTGTGACCATTATCATATAAATGCATATGAATCGAATGTGAGAGCTAAGAAACAAAAAAACAGAAAACTTAAACCTTTACTTTTTTTTGCAAAAAAGTTGTTACTTTTTTTATTTTAAAATATGTTATTACATAATCTTTTCATGGCACCATCAGGAGTAACAGAAAACATTATTCCCATTTCCTAACCACATCCTGATTTTTTTTTCAAGTATCACAATGTTCATTGATAGATACAAGCATATAAAATCAGGGCATGAACATGACTGGATAAATTAAGTAGACTTAATTTCAATTCTACAATAAGAGGGACCAATTCAAATTCTCACCATTTGTTTCACACCCACAAAATCACTTCAAGGACATTAACAATCTCCCAGAAGTGATCAGTTTTGTGCAAGTAAACCATGTTTCTTTTAAAAAGACTTGTGCACTTGCCCACGCTCAAGGATATTAAAATCTAGCACATGAAGCCCATTACTAGAGGTAGAAATACAGGCTGTATACTATTACAGCAACAACCATCAATTACAGTTAAGGATTTTTCTGTAACAACCAAGGGCCTATGCAAATAAGTTAGAGAAGCCAAACTGTCAACTGACTCCTTCTAATCTATTTTCTAACTTGACTATTTCTTTTGTCTAAGTTAGTTTCCACATGACTTCTGCAAAGATTGAAGACTTATTGCATACTCGTACTCATTTATGTATCAGCAGTACACAATGTTGACTCTGATAGGTGCTATTTTATGTTTTTGGGCTATATTGATGTAGAAGACAGATACAGTTCTTATTCCTATGGGATTCATATCAGTAGGGGAACCAAAATATTACACGGGTTACACAGGTAAGTTATTGTGATTATGTTTTTCAGAATTCAGTGAGATTTTAAATGAGTAGAAGCTACTATTGATGTAGGAAAAAAACATTAGGATTTGAAGCCAATGGCTAAGAAAGAATTCTTGAGACATCTTTGGTGCAAAAGGTGATTTAATTAAAACATGGGTACAGGTCTTGTGGGCAGGAAAAGTTGCACTGGGGGCATGAGAAGTGGCCCATTATATACTTTCAAGATGGGAGGGGATAAGAGAGAGCGTAAGTCTCTAAAGAATTTTGGAAGCAAGGTTTCCAGAACCTTGAGGGGGCTGCCTATTACTGAGAAAAGGTGATTTATTGTCATCTATTAAAACCTTAGTCATGAGGCCCTTCAGATGTGTATCGGTGGGCCATATGCTTGGGGGATGATTGCCAACATGTATCTTGGGAGGCCTAGAGATAAATTTTATAAAGGAATTTTTACGTGTTAAAGTAGACTTAACAGGATCCTGGGGGTCAGGCTAAGGTTGTCTTTTGCCTTTAGCAAAGTTTTAACATTGAAACAGTTGAGTCCCTGGAGGAATGTTGGTCTGCCTTTTTCATGGACTTGTCAGTGTGCTGTAGATGGTAAGGAAGTTTAATAATTTCTCTTCTGCCTTTGTTTCCCACATCATTAAAATTGGGATGAGTGTCTGTTTCAGTGAAGGTTTTCCTGAAGAAGAGACATTAAATTAAAACTTGAAGAATGAACAGTTTCTAGGCAAATAAAAAGTAAAGAGTATGTGTGACAATCTGAAGGCGGGAATAATCAGAGCATGTTTAACAGAGTGAATGCCAGTGTAGCTAAATGACAATGAAGGTAGTTGAGATGTCTTCAAAGGAGTTTAGAGAGGTAGGTAGCAACTAGATTATACAGGATGATGAAGGTCGTGTATTGAATTTCTTTAATGAAGCCTTTACTCACAGTCTATTAGCTGAAATGATTTTTCTTAGCTCCTCTATCTGTGCTAATTCTTCTCATCCTCCCAAGTTCCACTACCTGGAACCTAATCATGATGGCTAAAATTTATGAAGTCTTTGTCATTTGTCAACTGCAATAGAAAATGCTTCAAGGACAGCACCTATTTATTTCCTAACTTTGTTATACATAGTGACTCTGTCATCCTCCTTTTCGAGATGTGATATGTGGAGAGATTGCATAAATTGTCCAGGATTATATGTGGCAGATCACATTACAAAGTCAGGCTGTCTGATCTAAAGATTGTTTAACCACTAAGCACTCTTGGCTCTTTTAAAAGAAATTTAAATCTATTCACTGTGTTCTAACTCTTGACAATGCAACTGATATTCTGGGGTTCTTAGTCTTTAAGGTACTTTATTGGTATATATGATCCTAGTGCCACCCACAACTTGGCATTAATTTCTGCCACTGAGACATTATGAAAATAACATGCAGGAGCGCCTGAGTGGCTCAGTTGGTTAGGCATCTGACTTTGGCTCAGGTTATGATCTCAAGGTCTGGGTATTGAGCCACACATCGGGATCCCTGCTCAGTGGGAGTCTGCTTGTCCCTCTCCCTTTGCCCCTCCCGCTGCTCCCACTCTCTCTAAAATAAATAAATTCTTAAAAAAGAAAAAATTCCCCAGTGACACCTGGGTGGCTCAGCAGATGAGCATTTGCCTTTGGCTCAGTGCATGATCCCCAGCCCTGGGATCGAATCCCACATTGGGCTCCTTGCGAGGTGTCTGCTTCTCCCTCTGCCTGTGTCTCTACCTCTCTCTCTCTCGTGAATAAATAAAATATTTTTTTTAAAAGGTAAAGAAAAGATTCTTTGGAAAAGAATACTCAAACCAACCAATTTGCCTACGATGGAGCTAGATCCACAGAAGGCTTCCAATTAATATTTTGGAGTACATGCCTCAGTGACCAAATTTCAGATTAATTTGTAGTTTGGCCTTGATATGACCATTCAGAGGCACAGTCTCCCTGAATCATTTTATTTTATTTTTTTAAATTTATTTTTATTTATTTATTTATTTTTTTTATGATAGTCACAGAGAGATAGAGAGAGAGGCAGAGACACAGGCAGAGGGAGAAGCAGGCTCCATGCACCGGGAGCCCGACGTGGGATTCGATCCCGGGTCTCCAGGATCGCGCCCTGGGCCAAAGGCAGGCGCCAAACCGCTGTGCCACCCAGGGATCCCTCCCTGAATCATTTAAACCAGGCTGGGACACAAAGAAGATAGCCATTGTTTCTTCCAAAGGTTGCGAAATCCAGTTTTGCCCCAAGAACCCTTCAGCACCTCCTAGTGAAGGAAACAGAGGCCTGAGAATGAGGCTCTTCATTTCAAACAATATTCAATGAGCTCAATTTTCCACCTATAAAATGTAATACATTTAGGAATCAATGGAACTCAGAATTCTAATAACCTCGTTCTTTCTGGCACAACAAAATGCACATTATTAATGACAATTAATTATATATCCATTTAAGAATTGGGATAATACTATTGATTCCAAGCTTGCCTGTGTGGTGTGTGAGTGTGTATTATGTAGTATATATATAATACATTTTCATATTAGTATATATATATAGCACAGTGTTATGTTAGTTTCATTTTATATATGTATAATAAGGCAAAATTAAATAAATATAAATATATAAATGCAAAATTATCAGTGCCCTAGTTGGGGTACCAGTTTCACAGGAGAATCTATTGTGTATGTTAACCATTTCTTAAAAGAGCTCTTGCAAATTAAAATCATATTTATTAAAGTAATAGAAATGATTTAACCATGAGTTAACATCTGGAGACTTTTGAATTGAGATTTATCTCCAATTCTTGAAATGGCTTACAAGCAAGGGAGCTTAATTAACAGGGACACATGGCATAAATTTTCCTGTCTGCTATCATTGGTATTCTGTGAACATAAGGAGGAAAATCCATAGTTTGTTCAAAATCACAGTTTTCTGAACTAAAATGGTGGTAATTTATATCAGGTGAGGAATAGTTAAGATGTTTTAACATTCTATGTCCCAAGAATAGTTCTTCCATTAAATATAAATGTTCTTAGAACTAGGTTTATCCATTGATACATCATTAAATTTAGTTGCTTTATTTTTTATATGCATATTTGTGGTTGATATTCTGGGTCTATTGAATTTATTTCACCTTTTTTATTAGAATATTTACTTGCTCACTTTCCCTCTTAAAATTCCCATAATGAACATTCTTTAAATATCAGGGTAATAATATCATAATCTTCTTACATGAAGAAAAATAAAAAACACTTGGCTATAAGAACTTATTAAGAAAAGGTTGTAAGAATTTGTGATAGCATTTATTAGTAACACAATACATAAATATATATAGAGAGAATACACTATAGAAAGGTACTTATTTTTTATTTGTATATATGTATATTTAGAAGTGTTTACCACAATAAGTTTAGCTAACATCCGTCTTCTTACACAGTTGCAATCTTTTTTCTTATGCTGAGAATTTTTAACAGATATCTTTGCAATTTTCAATCATGTAATACCTTATTAACCAAAGTCATCGTATTATGTGAATATACATTTCCTTATTTTATTTCAATTCCAGGATAGTTCACATAAAGTGTTATATTAGTTTCAAGTGTACAATACAGTGATTCAACAATTCTATGCATCACTCTTCATCACAAGTGTATTCCTTAATCCCCGTCTGCTGTTTCCCCATTGCCCCAGCCACCTCCACTCTGGTAGCTATCAATTTGTCTATTTAGTTAAAAATCTGTTTCTTAGTTTCTGCCACTCTCTTTTTTTTTTTCCTTTGCTCATTTGTTTTGTTTCTTAAATTCCCCTGATGAGTGAAATCATGTGTTATCTATATGGTATTTGTCTTTGACTGACTTAATTCACTTACCATTTTTCTCTCTAGATCTATCCATGTCATTGCAAATAACATGATTTCATTCTTTTTTATGGGTGAATAATATTCCATTACACACAGTGTGTGCCCGTGCAAGCATGCACACACACTACTTTTTTATCTATTCATTATTAGTGGACACTGGGCTGCTTTCATAGTTTGGCTATTGTAAATAATGCTCCTACACACATTGGGGTGCCTGTATCCCTTTGAATTAGTGTTTTTGTATTTTGAGGGGTAAAAATCCAGTAGAGTGATTACTGGATCATAGGGTAGTTCTATTTTAAAGTTTTGAGGAAACTCCTTACTGTTTTCCACAGTGGCTGCATTCCCATGAACAGTACATGAGTGTTGCTTTTTCTCCACATCCTAACCAACACCTGTTGTTTCTTGTGTTTTTTTATTTTTGCCATTCTGATAGGTATGGGGTGGAATCTCATTTTGGTTTTGATTTGCATTTCCCTGATGATCAGTGATGCTGAGCATCGTTTTATATGTCTGTTGACCATCTGGTTGTTTTCTTTGGAGAAATGTCCATTCAAGTGATTTGCCCATTTTTAATTGGATTATTCATTTTTGGGGTGTTGAGTTGTGAAAGTATATATTCTGAATACTAACCCTTTATTGGACATGTTATTTGCAAAATATCTTCTCACATTCAGTAGGTTACCTTTTAGTTTTGTTGATTCTTTTCTTTGCCATGCAGAAGCTTTTTATTTTGATGTAGTATCAATAGTTTATTTTTGATTTTGTTTCTCTTGCCTCAGGAGACATATCTAGAAAAATGTTGTTACAGTCAATGTCAGAAACATTATTGCCTGTGCTCTCCTCTAGGATTTTGATGGTTTCAGGACTCACAATTAGGTCTTTAATCTATTTGGAGTTTACTTTTATGTATGGTAAAAGAGAGTGATGCAGTTTCATAGTTTTGCATGCTGCTGTCCAGTTTTCCCAACACCATTCCTTGAAGAGATATTCTTTTTTACCATTTGATATTCTTTCCTACTCTGTCAAAGATTAATTGACCATATAATCGTGGTTTTATTTTTGGTCTTTCTATTCTATTAATCTATGTGTCTATTTTTGTGTGACTATCATATTGTTTTGATTATTATAGCTCTGCAATATAACCTGAAGCCTGGGATTGTGATGCCTTCAGGTTTTTTTCCTTCTTTTTAAGATTTTATTTATTTATTCATGAGAGACACACAGAGAGAGGCAGAGACATAGGCAGAGGGAGAAGCAGGCGGTGAGCCTGATGTAGAACTCAATCCCAGGACCCAGGGATCAGGTCCTGGGTCAAAGTTAGATGTTCAACCACTGAGCCACCTAGGCGTCCCAGCTTTGCTTTTCTTTTTTCAAAATTGCTCTGGCTATTAAGAGTCTTTTGTGATTCTATGTAAATTTTATGATGTTTTTGCTCTAGCTCTGTGAAAAATGCTGTTGGTGTTTTGATAGGCATTGCATTAACTATGTAGATTGTTTTGGGTAATATAGACATTTTAATAATATTTGTTCTTTCAGTCCATGAGCATGGGATGTCTTTCCATTTCTTTGTGGTCTCTTCAATTTCTTTCATCAATATTTTATAGTTTTCAAAGTACAGGTCTTTCACTTCTTTGGTTAGGGTTATTCCTGGGTAAGTTACCATTCTGGTGCAATCGTAAATGGCATTTTTTACTAATTTCTCTTCTGCTTCATCATTAGTGCATGGAAATGTAACATATTTCCACCCATTGAGTTTGTAGACTCCAACTTTACTGAATTTGTGTATTAATTCTAGTAGTTTTTGGTGGAGTTTTTCAGGTTTTCTATGTATAGTCTCGTGTCATTGGCAAATAGAGGGAGTTTTTCTTCTTCCTTACCAATTTTGATGCCTTGCTTTTCTTTTTGTTGTCTCATTGCTGTGCCTGGGACTTCCAGTACTATGTTAAATAACTGTGGTGAGAGTGGACATCTTTGTCTTGTTCCTGACCTCAGGGGGAAAGCTCTCAGTTTTTCCCAGTTGAGATGATTTATGCTGTAGGTTTTTCATATATGGCCTTTATTATGTTGAGGTGTGTTCCATCTAAACCGACTTGGTTAAGGGCTTTTATCATAACTAGTTGTTTCACTTTGTCAAATACTTCATGTCTCATGAAATGATCCTATGGTTTTTATCCTTTTTCATATTGATGTGACATATCACGTTGATTGATTTGTGAATATTTGGACCACCCTTTCAGCCTGGGAATAAATCTTACCTGATCATGTTGAATGATTTTTTAAATGTGTTTCTGGATTCTGTTAGTATTTTGTTGAAGACTTTTACATCTATATTCATCAGAGATATTGTCCTGTAGTTCTTTTTTTCTGTGTGTCTTTATCTGGTTTTAGTATCAGGATGATAGTGGCCTCATGGAATGAATTTCGAAGTTTTCTTTTTCTGTTTTTTTGGGGATAGTTTTAGAAGAATAGATAATTAACTCTTTAAAAGTTTGATAGAATTCGCCTGTGAAGCTGTTTGGTCCTGGACTTTTGTTCGTTGGGAGATTTTTGATTACAGATTCCATCTCCCTGCTGGTAATTGACCCATTCAAAATTTCTATTTCTTCCTGCTTTGGTAGGTTTTGTTTCTAGGCATTCATCTATGTCTTCTAGGTTGTCAAATTTGTTGGCATAGAGTTTTTCATAATATTCTCTTACAGTTGTTTTCATTTTTGTGGTGTTGGTGGTTATTTCTCCTATTTGTGATTTTGTTTATTTGAGGCCTTCCCCCCTCAATGAGTCTGGCAAGACTCATTAATTTTGTTGATCTTTTTGGAGAACCAGCTCCTGGTTTCATCAATCTGTTCTATTGTTTCTTGGTTTCTATATCCTTTGTTTCTGCTCTAATGTCTATTATTTCCTTCCTCCTACTGGTTTTGGGGTTTCTCTTATTCTTTTTCTAGCTCATTTAGGTGTAAGGTTAGATTGTTTACTTGAGAATGTTCCTGCTTCTTGAGGTAGCTATCAGCTGTCACCTTGGGATTGCTTTTGCTGCATCCCAAATGTTTTGGACCATTGTGTTTCATTTTCATTTGTTTCCATGTCCTTTTGAATTATTTGTTTGGTTTCTTGGTTGACCCATTCATTGTTTGGTAGCATGTTCTTTAACATAGAGTATTTGTGGTTTTTCTAATTTTTTTCTTGTAGTTGACTTCTGGTTTCATAGTTTAAGGTCAGAAAAGATGCATGGTATGACTTTGATTTTTTTGAATTTGTTGAGGGTTTATTTATGGCCTACTCTCTGATCTGTTCTGGAGAATTTTCTGTGTGTACTTGAAAAGAATGTATATTCTGCTGTTTCAGTATGGAATGATCCAGTGTGTCATTCAAACTCACTATTTCCTTATTGATTTTCTGTTTGGATTATCTGTCCATTGATGTACGTACGCTGTTAAAGTCTCCCACTATTTTGTATCACTATCAGTTAGTTCCTTTATGTTTGTTATTACTGTCTTACGTATGTGGGTGTTTCCATATTGGGTGCATTCATATTTATAATTATTGTATACTCTTATTGCAATGTCCCCTTTATTTTTATATAGTGTTCTTCTTGATCCCTTTTTACACACTCTATTTTAAAGTCTATTTTGTCCAATATAAATATTGTTACTCTAGCTTTCTTTGGACATCTTTTCACATGGTAGATATTTCTCTATCCCCTCACTTTTAATCTGCAGGTGTCGTTAGATCTGAAATGAGTCTCTTTTAGGTATCATATGGATGAGTCTTATTTTTTATCCACTTTGTCACCCTATGTCTGTTTTTTTCAATCTATGTCTTTTGATTAGGGTGTTTCATCCATTTACTTTCCAAGTAATTATTGATAGACGTGTATTTATTTGCCATTTTGTTATTTGTCTGTGGTTGTTTCTGTTTGTAGTTTTTCTCTGATCCTTTCCTCTCTTTCTCTCTTTCATGGGTTGCTCTTTCTTTAGTGATATATTCAGATTTCTTACTCTTTTAATTTTTTTTTTGATTTGTGGTTGCCATTTGGTTTATATATGACATCCTGCATATAACAGTCTTTATTAAGCTGATTGTCGCTTAATTTTGAACTCATTTTTACTCCGATCCACATTTCAGATAGTTGGTATCATATTTTACATCCTTTTATCTTGTGCTTTTATTTGTATTTTTACATAACAGTTTTGCTTTCTTTTTCTTTCGAGCTTCTGTTTTTCTTAGTCTTACTTACAGTTTTGTTTTTCACTCACAGAGTCCCCCATAACATTTCGTGGAGGACTAGTTTAATGGTTATGAATTCTTTTAATTTTTATTTGTCTGGAAAACTCTTTATCTCTCCTTCTATTGTGAATGACAGTTTTGCCAGTAAGACTATTCCTGGCTGCAGATTTTTCCCTTTCAGCGCTTTGGCTATATCAGGCCACTTTCTTCTGGCCTACCAGGTTTCTGATGAAATATCAGCTGATGGCCTTATAGGGTTTCCTTTATATGCAACTGTCTTCTTTTCTCTTGCAACCTTTTTTTTTTTTTTTAAATTAATTTTTATTGGTGTTCAATTTACCAACATACAGAAAAACACCCAGTGCTCATCCCGTCAAGTGTCCACCTCAGTGCCCGTCACCCATTCCCCTCCAACACCCGCCCTCCTCCCCCTCCACCACCCCTAGTTCGTTTCCCCGATATAAAGGAAGGGAGAAGAAATGTTGGGAAATATCAGGAAGGGAGACAGAACATAAAGACTCTCTTGCAACCTTTAACATTCTTTATCACTTTTATTTCCACTTTAGTTACTGTGTCTTGGTGTGGACATCCTTACATTGAATTTGTTGGGGATCTCTGTACCTCCTGAATCTGTATCTCTGTTTCCTTCCCCAGCTTTGGAAAGTTTCCAGCAGTTATTTCTTCAAACACATTTTCTGCCTCCCTTTCTCTCTCTTCTTCTGGAATCCCTATAAAGTGGATGTTAATACACTTGATGGAGTCACTAAGTTCTCTACATCTATTCTCATTATGCAGTATTTGTTTGTTGCTCACGTGGTCAGCTTGATGCTTTGCATTACTTTATCATCCAGGTCACTGATACATTTCTCCATTTCCTGTATCCTACTATTTATTTCATCTAATGTATTTTTAGTTTCATTTATGGAGTTCTTCATCTTTGATATGTTATTTTTTATCCCTTTCTCAAGGGTCCCATGGATGCTGTCTATCGTTCTCTGAAGTCTAGTGAGTATCTTTATCATCATTGCTTTAAATTTTCTATATGGCATATTAATTCTATTTTGCTTAGATCTCCTGCTGTGATTTTGTCCTGTTCTTTCATGTGGGTCATATTTCTTTGTATCCTCATTTTTCTACCTCTCTGTGTCTCTTTCTCTGTGTGAGGAAAGTCAGTTATATCTTCTGCTCTTGAAAGTAGTGGCTTTATGAAGAAGAGGTCCTGCAGTGCCCTGCAGTCCAGTGTCTTCTGTTCACCTGAAACTGGCACTTTAGCGGAGTCTTCTATGTTGTTTTCTTGCATCCTTGTGCTGTATCTTAGTCATTTTTCCTTTCAGTCCAGAGGTCTTTACTGATTCTCTGCCTGTTGTGAGCTATGCTTGCTCTCTGTGATGTTAGTGAGACACAGGTAGGCCAGTTCAGGGGGGGCATGACTGAAGAATTGCAGGGAGTGAGATGGTAGTGTTAGCAAAATTGTAGTGAGCACTAGTCTTATGTGAGATCCTCCCCCCCCCCCCGTAGGCCAGTGGTCACTCAGGGCACAGCACACTGTGGTGGTACTGGTGGCTGAGGATGCCCTGTCTGTATACAAGGTGAATGGGCAAGATGCCTGTGTGGGATTAGCAAAGTTTGCTCTGAGCCACTATTTCTGGGTTGGAGATCTGAAGTATGGTGGCTGAAGTGTGGTACCAAGCACTGGGGTGGTGATTGGGCAGGGTGCACACAGTATTAACAAAATTTGCCCAGAGTCGAAGGTTGAAACCAGAAGGCTTGGAGTGGGTGCATCTTCAGGAGAATTCGTGGGTGCGGTACACTGCTAGTAGGTTAGGTAGCAACTGTCTGTGCTGCAGCACCTCCTGCAGGTGGCTCTGTGTTTATGTTGGTTGGAGGAGGAGCAAAATGGCGCCTACCAATTCCTTTGTTCTTGGAGAAGTCCTCCAATACACTCTGAAATGAGTATAAACAGATCTCCCTCCCCTTTGCCCCTGGTTTGTGCAAACTGTTGCTTATATGTTGCCTGTCTGTGGCTTGTTCTCTCTTTAAGGGTAGGAACTCATTATTACTTGTCTTCCCAGCTTTCTCAGTCCTGAGTCAGCTAACTTTTAAAGAACCAGGCCCCCTGGTTATACAAACTCAAAGATTTGGCCCCTCTGGTTTTCAAAGCCAGACATTACGGGGATTCATTTTCCCCTGGTAGGCTCCCTGGCATTTTCCCTTTTCAGTGCCCACAGGTCCCTCCCTCCTGCAGGCAGCTCCTGATCACCATTTCTACCCTTCCTAACCTCTCCAATGTGGCTTCTCTACACTAGTTGAGAAGTTTGTTATGCCAGTCTTAGCATCACTCTCTGGTTCATTTACTCAGCTAGTTGTAAACATGGGATGAGGTGAGCTTAGAGTCCTCCTACTCAACTGTCTTCCCAAGCCTTTTCCTCTCATGTATTCTTTCTTGGAAAGTTGCATTTATATATAACTTTTCTAAATCTAGCTTACTTTCTTATTTCTTCTGTCCTCCCTGTGTTGTACTTTTTCCCCTCTATCTATAGAAACAATGTCAAGGCATGTTCTCAGGTGCCTGTTCATTAACACCTCTGCAGGTGATGCTCCTAGAGAGGTCTTATGTGTTGTGATGTTCTCACACAAACTATGTTAAGTTTTGATCAGTGATTATGAGTTTTTTTTAAATTTTTATTTCTTTACGATAGTCACAGAGAGAGAGAGAGAGGCAGAGACACAGGCAGAGGGAGAAGCAGGCTCCATGCACTGGGATCCTGAAGTGGGATTCGATTCCGGGTCTCCGGGATTGTGCCCTGGGCCAAAGGCAGGCTTCAAACCGTTGCTCCTCCAAGGGATTCCAGTGATTATGAGTTTTAATTGTGTTTAGGTAACTGGAGTTTTGGTAAAGAGGCCTCACTTTGAAATGCTAAATTGGAGCAGCGAATCTTAAAACCAAGGAATCCCCTAACTTCTTGTGCTTTATTTTTGCATGTTAATTCCTGAAGAAGAAAAACTGGTAGGTCGATAAGATGTTTATACAAGCCTGAAAATGTGAATATGACTATTACTTTAATTTTTTATGAGCATGATATTTACTGATGTGTGTGTGTGTGTGTGTTGCCTTGCAAACTTAATCTTTAACAAATAGTCCCAGGAGGATGGAGACAGAGGGGAAGGCGTATTTATATTTTGGTCAAGTTTGCTTAGCTAGTATGATTCAGAATTTGGATTCAAATACGGGCAGTCTGACTCCTATGCAGTCCCAAGTAGGACTGATTTGGAAATTCTGGGTCTTCTGTTACATATAAATATAGGCCCTTGCCATAGAAATAAACATAATTTGTTTCTTTTAACTTAAGTATTTTCATTTTTTTCAACATTTAGACTTCTTCACAACAAGGTTCTTAGTGACTGCTTGGCACTCATTTTATAGTATTTTTTTATAATTTCTTACTGTTTCCATTGCTAGTAACTGTCTCTCTGCCTTCGCAGACAGATTACTCAGGACAAAGCACCTCTTTTTGCCTCTTCAAACTCTCTCACTGTAGTTTTCTTTTTCATGTATGTTGGAAGAAGAGAAAAGAACAGATATTGCTTTTCCTTGAGATAAAATTATGCCTCTTTCTTTCTTCATTTCTTCCGTACTCCTTCTTATTGACTTTCTTAGGAAGAATTGCTGAGTCCATTGATAAGTTATTTTTGTTTTAGCATTCAGTACCCTATTGCTATTTGAGAGGGTTTGAGAATAGTGACTTAAGGTAGTCAAGAAAATTTATTTAATACAACTTTCTGTAATTTATTTTTAAATAAAGTATTATTTCTGTCTCTGAAGTTGGTTTTGACTACTTAAAAATGCTAATGCAGTTGCCCCTTGAATCATATTGAAGTTAGGGACACCAAACTCCTGCACAGTTAGAAGCTCACAACTTTTGACTATCCAAAAACTTAACTGTTGATTAGAAGCCTTACTGATAACATAAACAGTCAATTACATATATTTTATGTGTTACATGTATTCTGTACTGTATAATAAATAGCTAAATTAGTTTAAAGGAATGGGTCAGAAGGTCAGAACCTGACAAGATGTTAATTTGTCCAAATTTTACCAAGCAGGTTTCCAATATTCAAGTTCATTCGTCAGGACTGAGAAGGACTCTTTTGGGCTACAATGTAAAATACTTGCATATGTGAATTATGTAAAGATTCTAAAAAGTTTGGCTTCTGATCTTATATTTCCAGAATTTGAATAGATTTTAGGGAATGATATTGGTAAAAAAAAAAAATTTAGTGTTTTTATTTTTTTTAAATTTATTTATTTATGAGAGTCAGACAAAGAGAGAGAGAGAGAGGCAGAGACATAGGCAGAGGGAGAAGGAGGCTCCATGCACCGGGAGCCTGACATGGGATTCGATCCCGGGTCTCCAGGATTGGGCCCTGGACCAAAGGCAGGTGCTAAACCGCTGCACCACCCAGGGATCCCAATTAGTGTTTTTAGATTAGAAGTAGGGTGTAAGGGATTTTGGTGTTGCACTTAGAAAAGGTTAACTGGATGGTAAAAAACTGAAATATTCATAAACATCATATTTCAGGAGCTATCTTCCCCTTAAAAGGCATACTCTGTTAAGGTCAGTTAGTAGTTCTTACTACCTCTGTTGTTACCTAAATTTAATGTACCCTGATGGCCCCAGGCTTTCACTTGATGATCAGGTGTGGATTGACCTTTAGAAACCACAGCTTTATGCAATGATTTGGTTTCTTATAGATCAATATTAGCTTCTGTTTCTATATAACTTTGAGGTACCTCTTTGAGGGATCCCAGGACTAGGTGAGGCTTCATGTATGATGACAAGGCAGTCTAATTAGGGTACTCTTATATTACCTAAAGTTACAAATTTAGGTTGTAATTGTAGGGACTGCTATGAAAAAAAAAAGAAAGAAAGAAAAGAAAAGAAAAAAAAACTAGCAAACAAAATCCTTGAGGAAACTGAGATTCTAGCTTTCTAGCTTGTAAAACTACTATTTCAATATTTCTGTGCATATCCGTTCTAAAAATAAACTCAAGTCAGCATGGTAAGGCCCTGTCATTCACAAGCATGGTAAATTGAAGAGATTCAAAAGAGAAAAGGCATAGTTCTTTACCTCAAGTTTTCAAAAATTTGGGTTTTTCTTTGTTCTTGGTAGCTCCTTGATTGGATTTCGACACTAAGTTTCTGGCCTTGTTTAAAAACAAAGCAAAAAGACAAAAAATTGGAGAAAAAGGGAAAGAAAGAAAAGAGGAAGAAGAAAAGAAAAGGAGAGAGGGAGGAAGAAAGGGAAGGAAATAGAAGAAAGGAAAAAATTAAAAACAAGTAAGAGGTGTATTCACATATACCTGAAAGTTGGTTGTGCTTGCAGAAGAGACAGGTGATAAAATATACTCCAAGTACATCTGCTTAATTTTGAGCACAGCATAAAGAATAGACTTCTCTAGTTATTTAGTGATGAGCTTAATAAGAAAATGCATTGTTTACTTGCACAATAAAGTTTTAATAACTTAGGAGAGTGTACTGGTAATTTAGAGAAAAAGCAAATCTCATTAAAATCTGTTTTTAATAGAATTATCATGTACTTAAAATTAGATGATAGATTATCATCTTCACTAGTTTTGTTTTAAGTAAGAATTGTATACAACCAAAATATCAGTGAAATTTATTCTCGGAGACCATAGGAAAACCAAGTCAATATCTCCATAGCTACATCATATTGATCATTCATTTGATTTAGGGAGAAAGAAGACAAATATGTTAGTGAAAGAGAGACAAATGAGTAGTATGCCTGGCTAATTCCTGACTCATTTACAAGGGAAGCTAATGCAACTCTCTTACTTATTTATGGGAAATGTGATAGATCTGCTTGTATAATTTATGCCTTCTCTTAGACTTTATGTACCCCACTAATTGTCTCCCTTTCTTTTCTACACTTTTTGCTTAGGTATTTGGTACGATTGCACTTTTGGAAATTTGTTTGTTTTTGATTTGTTTTGTTTTAGGGTGTTACTATCAATCTTTCACATATATCTAAACAGCATGCCTATGAATAAAATCTCATTTTTAGTCTTAATATTTGAAAATTACTTGAGAGGTAATATAAGGAAAAAGTTAAATATTCACCCATATATGTCACTATGGTTTTAACATTTTACTTAAAATTGCATAATCGAAGCCTATCACTATATTTTGCTCCAAAGTGTTAAAAATAGCAAATTGATTGTTTTAAATGGATTTTTCTTTATCTTGGAACTTTGGTGCAATAAATTATTTTATGAAATGTTAATTTGGACTGGAATTGTAAATCACAGTTTTCTGAGTTAAATACATTTTAAAACTTTAGTTTTAAATTTCAGGATGCATGAATAATATTCTAAAGTTTCTGGTATTAACATACACACACACAACTCTTGAAACTTTATAGACATCAAAAGTATGCTTTAAAAAATTTAAATGTAAATAAGTTCAAAATATATAGATTGAATCCCTTTGAAATACATTTGTGTTTAAAATTTAATATGAGTAATACGTAGTTTGAATGTGTCTTGGGTTTGCCTAGTACAAACATTTGAATTATCTTATTGAACTGAACTTAGCGCTTGTAACTAGGAAAGAATATGCAAATATAACTTCTAAATCCATTGAAATAAATGCACAGTTAGCACAAATTTCTAAGAAATTCACATGAAATATAATTTATATTTTTGGTGAAGGTTACCTACACCAGTGCTTCTCAAACTTTATTGTACATATATGATTTGCCTGGAGAATTTGATAAAAACAGAATCTAATTTAGAATGTGTGAGATAGGACCTGATAGTCTGCATTTCTAAGGTGCCTCCTAGGTCTTGATGCCACTGATGTTCCATAAACCATGCTTTGGGTGGCAAGAATATTGTTCAGAGACCACAGTAGAGAGGTATTTTTTATTCTTTGTCTTAAGACTTCAAGAAAAATGTTTCTTTTGCATGATCTGATATGTGGAGTATATATTCTGAATCCTTCCTTCTAGACTTCAATTCAGAAAGTTTTAGAGATGGCATCCTTTGAAAGTCTAGAAGCAATGTACATGCATGGAGAAAATGCCCATGTCTATACTTTTCAAGACCAAAAACAAGATAACAAAGTAGAGGCAAAAAGTGTAGAGTTAATCTGATGATAGATTTTGAATTTAGGAGGCAATTGACCAGCATAATTAAAATAGCTGTCAGACATGGGCACAGGTTTCAACTTCAAGTATATTTAAGCAAAGTGTAAACATTAAGAGAGTCATGGTAGTGGTTCCAGCCATATTAGAAATAAATTTTAGCAGTACCTCAGCAGAACTAAACTTGACAGGGAGACAGAACAGGCTTTGAAATTTTATGTTTTTAGTTATTCACAATCATAATTATTCTTAGGTCACACAATCATTTTAATAGGTATGTTAAGTATGAAGTGATTGTTGGATATTGTTACATCTTATTAAGATATAAGATTTTTGTATTTTTTGCTTTGTCATTTGATTTAATGAAGATACTAAATATAGAAAGATCTTAATACAAAGATTCTTGTTAAGAATGATGAGAATTTTCCACTTATGATACCTAACCAAAAATAATGCGTTCAATAAATTTAACTGAATTATAGTTCTATATTTACATTTATTGATTGGTCAAGTTAACCAAGACATACTGGGCCCTTTTGCCAGAATTCACAGACCTGTGCTATGAAACAAAAGAAATAGTTTGTCTAAATTAAGCATTTAAGCAAGTATTTTTTTCTTTTTTTAAAGATTTTATTTATTTGACAGAGAGAGCAAGCGAGAGAGCAAGAGAGCAAGCATGAGTGGTGGGGAGGAGGATAAAGGGGACATGGGGCTCAATGCTGGGATCATGACCTGAGCAGAAGGCAGACACTTAACCAACTGAGCCACTTAGGCATCCTGCATTGTATTTTCTTCTAATATGACTGGATTTAAAGAGATCCTATATATTATATGAGTAGGGACTAATAAAACTTCTGGTGTATAAGAAATATTTAGCATAACATAAATATTGTTACTTAGGACTATAGTTAGGTTTTATTAAAAAATTTGGAAATAAGTGAAGTATAATAGTTCTTTGAGACATTAACTGTGACATTAACACAATAGAGCAAAGCAGGAGTATTCGGGTCATTGGAAGGGGAAAGAATACTTACCAGGTCTATGTGACCTAATTGTGACCTGAGTAAATTATTACTAACAACTGGTAAAAGAATGGATGGTCATATGGGGAGTTGATCAGTGGCAAAACTTGATAAAGGAGAATAACAGGTTTTTTTTTTTTTTTTTTTTTTTTTTTTTTACAATAGCGATAAATAGAATTTATTTTGTACAACTGTTACCAACATACACACAGCCACGGGGTCTTCCAAAATGGGTGTTGGGGCCGGAAGGCTGGCCTTTGGCATGGTGCCTAAAAAGTGTGGACAGACACACACAAGGATGTGGACTCACAGCAGCTGTGCCTGGCTGCCCCCTCCATGGGAGTTGGGGGAGGGCGCAGCGGCGAGGCCCGTAACTCTAGGCCAGCTGAGACCCCTCGACCTGGAGTGCCCAGAGCATGGGATGGCAGGGGTTAAGCTGGGTGCTGGCTGAGAAGCCAGGGAGGCCCCCTTCCCCCTAAGGGGGGCACTTGTCTGTCAGGTGGAGGCAGTAGACAGGGCATCGGCAGGTCTGTGGTGAGCTTGAGGGTCCACGAGGGGTAACGGGCATAGCCAGCTCCCAGCCCCTCAGCCCAGCCCCAGGGAACCCAAGAAGCAAGGGTGGGCAAGGGGGGCCCCCTAGGAGGAAAACCTCCCATTCTGGGGCAGGTGCATGGAATCACAGTCTTCAGTGACCTCTGAAATAATCTCGTCCATTTGCAGCAGAGGTGTCCAGAGAGGGACAGTGACTTGCCAACGGTCACAGAGCGGAAACCAAATTGGAAGCCAGGACTCAGGATTCCCAGCCCAGTGCTCATTCCACCATTTTCACATCTCACTGCCTCCACCCTAGGCTCTGTACGCACTGAGATATCTCAAACTTCCCCTCCCACCTTGCTCCCCATGAGTCCAGAGGGGTACCGGGGTGTGATGAAGGGCCCGGAGTGGGGGCAAGCCAGGCTGGAGTTCTGCTTCAACGGAACACTGCCTGCCCCAGCCTCGGGGGTGGGGATGATGCCAGCAGCTTCCCCCTCCCAGGTCTGGATGGCTCCGCCCCGCAGAGACAGCCCAGATGGGTGGCCAAGGTGGGGGCAGGGGGCAGCCCACAGGCTGGCGCTGGCCTTGGGGGCAGAGGTCCTAGCCACCTGGACTTGACATGGCATCTTCACCTTGTGCTTCTGGGGCCTCATCTGCTCAGTTTCTCCTTCAGAGAGGGGGCCTGGCTAACAGCCCAGCTGGGGTGTGTGCTGTTCAGATGCTTCCAGCTGGATCTTGATCTCGGGACACGCAGGGTCCCCCAACTTGCCGGCGTCGGGATGGGGTGACCGCGAGGGGCCTGGGGAGCTGCCCCCACTTGTGGTGCTGACACTGTCCTCCAGCCACGTGCTATAAATGAAGGAGTCCCGCTTGTGGGGCGTCCCCGAGGACGAGACGCTCTCCAGGCCTGTGTCGTCCGCGTCCACGCCCTCGGTCTCCTCCACCACGCTGGCGAAGCTGCTGGCACTGGACGAGGAGCGGGAGAAGTCCTTCAGCACCTCCGCTCTCTGGGCCGCAGTCTCCGCTCTGTTCTTGGTCGTGGGCATCTCTGGGGAGCTCTGAGTGGATGAGTTCTCCGACTTGGGCTCTTGTGAGACGTGCCCGCTGTCTGGGGTCTTCTGGCCGGCGGGGGGACTCTCCCTTTTCTCCTGCACCTCCTGTATATTCTCGATACCGATGGCGCTGCTGCGGCGGGAGCCAAACGGGCCCGACTTCTTTCTCGTGGGGCTCTTTCCAGGGACGATCAGTGATATTCCAGCTGCCTTGGCCAGGTCGGGGTTGTTGGGGGCAAAGCTCCCGCTGTGGCTGGTGGACACGTTGTTGGGCTTCTTGTTGCTTAGTCCCATGGCATCCATGGACTGGCTGCGGCTCCGGATGACCCGCTTAAAGGACTCGAAGAAGCCGCCGCCGCCGCCGCCGCCGTTCTCCATCTTGTCCTCGTCACCGCCCAGGCCCAAAACGGACAGACAGGGAGGTGCAGGCAGTTGAAGGGAAGAAGCTGGCAGAGTCCTGGGGTGCAACGTTTATGGAGTCATCTGCTCGAGAGAATCAGCTTACCCGAGGCATCTTCACCAAAGTCATACAGGAGATTGCCCGGGTAGAGAATTCCTATGGGCAAGAGCGCCGCTGCCGGCTCATGTGAGCCCTCAGGCTTTGGGTAGCTGCCTTGATTCTGCCCCTGGCACTTGCCAGGCTCCAGCGGGTGTAGGCCCTTAGGACTTCACGGGTATGGTTGCCAGCTGTGTCCCCAGTCCTCTGGTCGCACAGTGTGGTACCCTCATGTTTGCACACTTTTCCAGGCTCCAGTGGCCTGGTTGTCAATGTTTACAATGGGGCAAGGATGTCTCATGGGCACTGGCCTCTAGTCCTCTGTTTTTGCTAAATGAATTGTTGTAACCTGCAAGATTGGCATATGAGTCCTAAGCATTGTTTATTTAGGACTCAGTCTTCTGTGCAGGTTTTGGGTGTTGGCTGGGTGAAGGGAGCTGGGGACTCCTGAAGTGGAGCTGGCTCCCTAGTGTGACAATGTATATATGCAAATAAACTGAGAAATCTTAAAAAAAAAAAAAAAACCATCATGGACGGCTGTGGATGTGCAGCTCCTCGTAGAGCGTCTCCAGGAGGGCGGCCAGGGTCTGCTCCTGCGGGCCAGGTGGAGGCCGCCAGGTGGAGGCCGCCAGGCGGAGGCCGTCAGGAGGCGTGCGGCGACCCCCCCTCTGGGTGAGCAGGGAGGTGGGCCTGGGGGACCCCGGTATTTTTTTGTTAGTAGAATCTTTTTTATTCAGAAAAAAAAAAAAACCAAAAAAACAAAAAAGTTTTCCAACCACACACAGGAGGGATTTGGGTAGGGGGAGGTGTCTGTCCATCCAGCCCCAGCCCCCAGCCCATGTGGTTTTGGCAGTAATAAGGGGTGTGGGGTAATGGCCCAAAAAATAAAAATGGTGTACGTGTGTGTATGGGGAGGAGAGGGGTGCAAAAGCAGTGGGGAGTGGTAGGGGGTGGGGACAGACGAGGTCAGTACTGGGAACACCGCAGGTGGGAAGCGCCGCAGGTTGGTCCGGTGGGACCTTTTTTGTGTGTGTGTGTGTGTGTGTGTGTCAAAACCAACAGGATTTTATTTCTCTGCTAAATCTCGGCCGGCTCAGCCTTCCTGACCCAGGACCTGAGCAGAGAGCAAGGCCTGGCTGCTGCCCTCCTCCCGAGCTCTGCACCTGGAGCCAGGCTGGAAGCTGGCATCACCAGGGAAAGGGGTCGTGGGTCAAGGACCTGAGGCCAGCAGGGCTCTTCCTGAGACAGCCCAAAGCCTTGGACAGGGGGCCTTGGCTTGGTCTACAATTTGTCAAGTACAAGCGGTACACAGACCACTCCTTCCTCCTGTTCCCCTGGCAGCGGCCACCCCACCCCACCCCCTTCTAATCTGGTGATCTGGTTCAGAAAACCCAGCCCAGAGTGGTAGGGAAGCAAGGAGAAGATGACCCGAGACCTTGCAGGCAGAGTGGCTGGCCTCTCGCCTCAATCTGGAAAGAGTCTAGCGCCATCTCCAAAGCAAGGTATGGATCCTGAGGAAAATGACGCCCCGACAGCTGCAGGCTTTCCTACAGCTGAGGCTCGGGGAGCACTCTGGCCCTGGTGGGCAGTAGCTGGTCATCTCTGTGGGTCACACAGGCCATGCCAGTCAGCTTCACTCTCGCACCGGGCCCGACTGTGAAAAAACTGCTTGATGAAAGTCTGGGCCTCTTCCTTCACACTCCTTCCAGGAGAGGCCTTCTGAGTCAGCGAGTGTGAGAGGTGGCGGGCGAAGGCTTTAAACAATTCCTTGGATGCAAACTTGCCCTCCTTGTAGAAAGGGGTCAGGCATTTGACCACAACATTTGCAGCCTCCTTAAGAGAGATGCCAGGGGCTGGGAGAAGGCAGGAGCCTTGGGCCATGGGGTTCAAGGTGTCCTGATTCCAGGCCGGGACGCTGTCCTTGGCCTCAGCTAAGACGGAGGCATTGGCTGAGGGGCGAGGCCTCTTCTGAGTCTGGTTCTCTAGGTTCTCCTGCTGGGGTCTGGGCCGCTTGCCCCTGGGGGTCTCCTCTGTGGGGATGGGCTGGCCTTCAGGGGACCCCTGGTCTCCAAGTGTGCAGGCTCTTGGCCTCTCCCTGGTACACTCCTTGGTCTTGGGGTGTGTAGCCAAACACCCCAGGGCTCCATCCTCCTCCCCTGCGCACTTCTCTGGGGCTGCTGGGGGTCCCCGCATTCCCTCACATGAAGGGCCAGGGCCGGCATCTTCCGCCCCTGGGGCTGAGGTGAGGGGGGACGGGCTCTTGGCCCTTAGGCAGAAGCGGGTGATGTTCTGAGAATCCTTGAGGGCCGCTGCAGCTAGGAGTTGCTGCTTCTTACTGGCCCGGGCCTTGGCAAGGGGACCACCCTTGGAGGGGCTTTTCCCCATCCTCTCAGGGGAGGATCCTCCACAATGAACACTGCTTCCAGGAGCCTCTGCTCTGGGCCCAGGGAGGGCCTTGCTGCAGTCCTCATCCTGGAGGCCACAAGGCTGGCTGGGGGCTCTCGCTCACCTCCCTGCACAGGCTGGGGGGCTCGCTCCTCGGCCTGACTCTTCTCCATCAGCTCAGTGGCTGTCTGAAATGGGCAGGAGCCCCTGGGGAAACCAGCTCCCACCCGCTTAGGTTTGAGCGAGTACACCTGGGAGGCTGGCCGGATGTCATACTCAGTGGGCTCTGGGGGCTGGGCATGCATACTGCAACTCCTGGTATTGCTTTCCACATTGTAGAGCTGCCCATCCTTGGAGGCTCTGTGGATCTCAGCCACCTTCTTCAGCACGCTGGCCTTGTACAGGTTGGCCATCTTGGCATTTCGGAACATCTCATGTTCCAGCTCCACAGCCTTGGCCTGGAGATCAGGGCCATGGGTGGTACTTGTGGCCTGGCAGTTACTGCTCAGAGCCTCCTCCAGAAGCCCCAGGCAGTGCTCACGGGCCTTCACAGTGAGTCTAGGGATCTTCCTGCTAGAAGCCTCTTTCAGGGGACAGTCCTCATCTGGGGGTACAAATTCTTCTATCTTGGGGTCCTTGCCCTTGCGTAGGCTCATCTGTTTCTGGTAGAAGAGATTCCATTCCCGCTTGTGGGCCTCGTCTCTGCCCTCGTCCCCACTGCCTCCAGAACCTTCATCATACCTGCTGAAGCCCCCATAGCCCCGACGGCCTCCCTCATACAGCTCAGGGTCAAAGCCATTCCCCTGGGAAGGCCCGATGCAAGTCTTATTCCAGCTGCTGCTGTGCTCCAAGGCATCCAGTCACTTCCGCAGGGCTGCAGGGTCCCGGCAGTGGTCACAGCCCTTGGTGCAGGCAGGGGGCGCATCCCCAAAGTACTTGGCAATGGCAGCATGGCGGCACCCCAATTCTTCACAGAAGGTGACCAGGGCATCAAAGGCCAAGATAGCAGCTTTATCAGATGCTTTGTTCCCTCTCTTTTCCTGGAGTTTTGCTACTTCCTTCCTGATCAGGAAACTGACTTGGTCCCGGTCATTCCTGGAGTAATAGAGATGGCACCAGGAAGGCTTCCCGTCTCTGCCTGCCTGGCCAGACTCTTGATAGTACCCAGCCATAGACTTGGCAATATTCCAGTGGGCGACAAACCTGACATTGGCTTTGTCCACTCCCATCCCAAAACTAATGGTTGCAACAATGACAGGCACCTTCTCCTCCATCCACTCATTCTGCACCAGTGTTCTTTCAGAAGCCTTCAGCCCTGCGTGGTAAGCCTTGGCATTCACACCTCTGTAACTGAGCTCTGTTGCCAGCTGTTCACAAGCCTCTCTGGTCCTGCAGTAAACAATGCCACAGCCAGACAGCAACCCTTTATCAGCCTTCTGTCCAAGAGCCTTAAGGCAGAAGTCCCTCAGGTTCCCATAGGGATCAGAAAGCAGTTCTTTGAACTGCACATCATAGAAGAGGTTGGCCCAGAAGCAGGGAGTCTTGAAGGTGGCAACTGGTTGCTTCAGGTGGAGGGCAGCAAACACATCCTCTTGGACTTGGAGAGTGGCTGTGGTGGTCAGAGCTACACATGGGGCATGTGCTAGGCGGGAACGGAGGGTACCTAGACGCAAGTAGTCAGGAGGGAACAAGAAGGCGTAACATGTTTCCTTGACTCAGGTGATACATTTAGAAAAGAAATCATGATTTTTTTCTTTTGCTGTAACAGGCAGACACTGTAGTTCTCGTTGTGATCAGGAAAGATGGAATGACTGCTGCCCTTCTCTCGCTGCAATCAACAGTTTCTCACGCATGATGTCAATGCTCGAGTAGTCCGGCAACTTAAGGTAGTTCACACAAGTCATTACAGAGGGCAAGAAGTCGTCGGGGTTCTCCGTGGACTCGAAGGTCTTCCGGACAATTGTCAGAGGTGGATTCAGACTCCGGAAGCCTCCAACAGGCAATCTTGGGCTACCTGTCACAAACTGGAGAAACAACCTCTGCTGCTCATTGTCAAAACTACTGAGAATCTCAAACAAGAACTTCACAGCCCGACTGTCATGAGTATAACCGTGGTCCGGCCTGCAGCACTCCATCAGTGTCTTCGCATCCCATGTGTCTGCTTTACTGCCGCACAAGAGCTGATCCAGTTCTTCCGGGTAGAAGTACTGAAGATGACTAAGTGGAAAGATGGATTCAAATCCATCTCTGAAGGAATCAAATTACCTGGAAACGCCTTCATTTAGTGCCCAGAATATAACCAGTCTTAGGTACTCCTCTAAATTGTGGATGGTGACTGGTATGTCCTTTCCTCCTTTCTTCAGTTCAATGTTGGGAAACCCTGGCAGCGTGAAATCCAATCCTAGATCTTCAACTGAGCAGCCATTCATAGTTAGGGTTTCTAACGCATATTGTAGACTCTCTTTGGTCTGGGATTTATCTTGCTCAAGTCTTTTCTTCTGTCTGACAATGTCTTCTAGGTGATACACTGATCTGGCTACAACTGGGTCAATGTCAAACAAATCATGCGATGTCAATGAAGTTTCTTGCCTTAGCATCCACTTATAAAAGGGTAAGCCAAGGGGAAAGTCCACCAATCTGAAACCCATGATAGCCTTGGCCATTAATTTTCCTAAGAAGTGAAACTTCATTTTAACCTTTGCGATATGGGCTGGCTTAGCCGTCCGACCAAAAGGAAGCGCAAACAGACCCTGGAGGTTTTGAATATACTTGGTCCCTTCTTGGCTTCCTTTTGGATTGCTGAGAGTCACTTCTTCACCTCTCCAGAGACCCAAGTCAGCTCTCTGAAGTTCCTGAGATACAAGTGCATAAAACTCCAGTGTAGGCCCAAGACCTGTACCAACCTCATTTTCATACTGGATTTCTAACATGGCCCGTGAGCTACCGAGATCCTGCATTACAGACTCCGCTTGTTTCGGCAGCTCCTCTCTGTTCACAGTACGTTTTTTTCTATCCAATCTAGGTGCAACTCTGCTATCTTGAGAATCCGACTGGTTGATTTCTGGGTTGGTATCAAGTAATCTTTGCATTGCTCAGTCCCGATCAAATGCAGTTACGAAAAAAGCATTTGCCAGGTATCAAAAGGGAAGAAAAATGGGCAGGTTTTTCCTAGTTCAGTAAGCCACGTTGGGATATTTCCTGTCATGATTACTAAAGGATCTTGAAGCTGCCTATTTGCTTTTGCTGTCAATTTACTGTTAATAAATTCACTAGTTGGAATAATCTCCTTGCACATTGCATTATCATACAAGTAATACCAGTATCGGCTGATGGCGTGTAAAACTCTTAGAAGAAGAATCACATCTAAGGACGGGTCTTCAAAAGTTATATTCTCAGGTGGCGAGGAGATGAGGTAAACTTCTAAAGGATTGGATACTGATGGGCATACTCCATCATGCCATAACTCATCGTGCTTTTTTGCATTTCTAGGAGATGTTTTTGTTGGAGCTGTTTGGGCTCTTCCTCTTTTACCACCAACACAATCTTTATTACTTTCTTCATCCTCTCTCACGGGTTTGTACCATATTGTATGAGTCTTTGTCCAAATACCAGCTCTTCCCAAAGGGTTGCTCTCATCATCTGTGGACTCCCGCTCATCCTCAGCCTGAATACTGAACTGCCGGACTGCCTGATATACAGTCATGTTATATGGTAGCAAATGTTCTCCAATATAAAACTGTAGCCTGTGCCTTACGTTTCGGAATTTAAGAACTGAGCAGCCCGAGACTCGTCTTTTTCCTCATCAGAGCCATCATCATCACTGTCTTCATCATCTTCTCTTACTCTTCCATACCCTCTAACTCAATAGCTTGTACCAAAGCCAGGGGATCAATCTTGACCGGCCCGCCCTTCCACTGCTTCACATTTGCACAGTCTGGATGTCTTTGTAACTGGCATTTTAACTGATGTGTGTTGAAAAATTTTAAAGCCTGTGATCCTCTGTTGAGAGAAAAGCTGCCTCCTGTCCCGTTCCCACTGGGGAAGTCATGTACTTTGACTGGAAACTGTTCCATCTGGCTGAGGCAGTTGTTCATCTTGTGAACTAATGCCAACAAAGGCGCATTACCCACTGGTTCTACTCTTCCAATGGGCTCTTCTCCAGGAAGTGGTGAAGAAAAAAATACGTGAAGGAATCTCTTTAATCTGATCTCTCGGCTCACAGCATCTTTTTCACTTTTAGATGTCAAATAAAGCAACAGCTGCTTCACGAATCCACTATGTTGGATTTCAAATGATGAAACATCGGACTCTGAGACTATGCTACGGATTTCTACAAGGCACTCAGCTCCACCATCCACCTGGAGGTTGAGTTGTTCAGTTGCAGCACAAAGTCTCTGAAGGACATTCAGTGCAGGGTTGCTTCCATCCATGTTCTCAGAACTGAAATAATGCTCTACAAATTTATGCGCCTGTTCCTTAATCCAACCTTTAATTTTTTCTCTGTTATTGGATATGGTGTCCTTGGAGGCGGCCCTGGCAAGACCACTGACTCCCGCAGTTCGTGCTGGTTCGATGTTGTTGCTGTTGGACTGTGCGCTTAACCTTCCCCACGTTTTTGGATTCAAGCTTGCCAGGAAAGAAGATTTAGGTGACTGAGTAGTGGTAGGGCTTTTAGCTTGATTGTCTACTTTGTCATCATCTCTTGGAGGTGAATACTTTGGCCTTCTTGGCCCTCGTTTTGGCAGCCGTTTTCTCTTTAGAACATCACTTAATCGACCTTGAGGGCTCAGATCTAAAGAGTCATCTCTGCTGTGCTGCAAGCTGGGGGACCCCAGGTCAGCTGCAGCATTGGTGGCAGCCGTGGCTGTTCCACTGCTGACTGACGTCGTGGATCCCAGGGATCCTGACCCATTCGTACATGCCTTTGGTGGACTTGTCAACAAAGACTCTGATTCTGCTAAGTGTTTTACTTGATGCATTACACCTTCTCTTCTGAAGTAAACACTAAAAATATCAGGTAACTTCTGCATTAAGATTTCTGCCATCTGGGATCCCTGGGTGGCGCAGCGGTTTGGCGCCTGCCTTTGGCCCAGAGCGCGATCCTGGAGACCCGGGATCGAATCCCACGTCGGGCTCCCGGTGCATGGAGCCTGCTTCTCCCTCTGCCTGTGTCTCTGCCTCTCTCTCTCTCTCTGTATGACTATCATAAATAAAAAAAAAAAAAAAAAAAGATTTCTGCCATCTGAAGTGCTCCAACCTTTTGGTTGGATAATGTTTGACAGGATCTATCTATTTCTTACGGGTAAAGGCTTTGTATACCTATATCCTTTTCCACATTCTCATTCCCACTTCTTTTATGCCTGCCCTTTTTGTTAATGAGCTGTCTTAAATGTGAGATGGATGATTACTCTCTTAAGCTTCTTGTCACTGAATATTTGATACACCTAACTTTTGTTTTGATTCCTTGAAAACAAGCTAATTTTTTTCTAGCTTTCTCTGGTAAAGCTGATTAAAACATGAAATACACAAATCACATGGATTTGAGAATCTCGGGTCTCATAACAAATTTAATTTTTTATTACAAAATAAGAAGGTATACTACAATGTCCTGTATGGAAATCCCAGATTAAGTGCGAGGGCTTGAATACTTGGATGAGGCTCAACACATGAACTGTCTTTGAGTTCCTTCTTCAAATTGGGCAATATATATAAGAAATGCAATTAAAATTATCCTTTTTGATAAGAAAGTCATTATGCTAAGTCCTTGTACAAACCTATATTCTCTTTTTATAAAAGTAATGGAAATAGAAGAGAATTTTTGTAGAGTTCAAATTACCATTTCCAGGTGACTTTAATCCCAAGTATAAATACATAAGTGGAAATTGGCAAAGAAGTAGGATAAGTCTATAGGTATCTATTAATAAAATTCAGTTCTCAGAATAGTATAACTTTTCCTAGCAGGCTCTTTTAGAATATGTGGGACAAGCTGGCAGGACATGAAGAATGCGTACTGTGCCATGCACCCTTCAAATTCCATATTTGCTTTTTCTTCTTCTCCTCAGAGATGGACTTACAAGTGTAAAGAATACCAGCACAAAGTCCTTCCACAAATCAGAGTGGAAGGACCTCCATTATTAGTCCTAATATGTTTTATCTTTCAGTTTTCTTAGAAGCAGTTGGGTGCTTTTGTAGTAGAATAAAAATAAATGAAAAGCAGAAAGCTAATTTGTAATTGGTTGAATAAGTGTTCCTAAATTCATTATGTCTCTTCATAAACTTTTGTTTGCCTGTTTATTCAATAGATACTATTAAAGGATAATACTATTCACCACATGGTAGTAGGTTCTGGAGACTTACAGTCTTCAAAAACTTGTCAGCTTTTGCTTTTATGGAGCTTTCAGTTTAGTAGAGATAACAAAAGCATATATAAGGGTCATAACTATATGTAAAAATGTAAATAGACATGACTGTGTTCATTGCACAATGGAGGTGAATAATAGGTAGATATGATTGGGTGATAGGTGAATAATAGGTGGATATTCAGTGAAGTCAAGGAAGACTTCCTAAATGACCATTGAGCTGGGATCTAAAGAATGTGTACTTTTGAGCAAGAAACAACAGTCATTTAATGCAGTATTTACAAAGGCCATATGATGAGAGTAAACATGCCTTAGAAGAGACTACCAGAAAGCCACTATGGCTGGAGCTGCTTGCGTAAAGATAAGAATTGTACAAGATCTGGAAAAGATGACCTGAAATTGACTTTACAGGGAAAATATTTCCAAAAGGGACAATTTTAAAAGAACTGAGTATAATTAAGAATTATGGCAGGATTACAGAAAAAAAAAAAAAGAGTTTCCTGGGCAAGGTGAGATAAATGATCTTTCCATCTATAGGAGATTCCAAGGATGGTCTCTAAATTGAGATAAACAGCTTTTTTTTTTTTTTAATTAATGGAAGTATAAATTGTTTGCATTCTTTGCTGGGGAGGTAAGTGGCATTGTATTCACTGGTGAATTTTGTCTCTCTGATTTGGCACCAGAGCATCAGGGATCTGGTGTATCTCCTACTGACTGAGGTTTTATCACAGATGTTCTCTGTCCTTGGAAAGACTTTTGTGAATTGGTGTAGTCCTATATAGGCATTTGCCAGCCAATACCTTTGTTTTTATAAGTATCATGGGAGATGCAGTTTGAATACCATGGCTGGTAGGGGAAATATCTACTATTAAGCATCTGATGTCCTGGTTCTTATTAAAGTAATTGATAATAAGCTATCTGAAAACACCATTTGGGATCAAGTTTAGGGATAGCAAAGCAGTATTTTAGAAACATTTTGTTCAATGACCTATGAAGGCAGAGACCATGTATTCAGTGGAGGAGTAAAGCCAGTGAAGATTTAGCCAGTCATTAAACTTTTAGGGTTTGGAGAACTTTAAAGAATAGTTTGCTTTATTCCTCTTATTGTTGTTTTTAAATATAAGGGGCTGGTCTCCTTTCCTTTCTGTCAAAATAAAATTGAGCATATGGTAAAAGTTCTAGAGAATTCTGCTCATAACTTTTGAAAACATTCTGAAAGAGGGTGAAAACTAAAATTGGGGAATGCTCTGATTCCATTCACCATTTCATAACAGCTAGCAGACTCTGGTGTGAAAGGAACTGCACTTGTAGTAAGGTAGAAGGCATCATTTGATTAAACGTGGAAAACAAACACCAAAGAGTAATAGCCAAAAGGAGGGTTTAAGAACCCATTGCACTCTATCCACAGAACAATTGACTTTCTGCTTTTATACATCAGTCCCATGAGCTTGGTCAATATCTGGTCCAGAGAGAAGGACACACTCTGTATGTGCTGACAAAATCAGGTTTATGTATCTGTAGTTCTGAAGGGCAGAGCTGTGACTGCAGTAGATTTGCTAAAGTAATGAATGCCACCCCAGAGGGCTCCTGGTAGCCATCTTGCTAGCCTGACATAGGAATCATACCTTCTGTGTATAAGTGCATTGGTTAAATTCTTATTTAAAATCTAAGCATTCACTCTGGGAGATGCCATTGATCTGGAGGGATATTGGCACCTTTGAATGTAAAGTATAGAACATTACATATAACTTGTGAATAATGCAGTATAACTAAATGCAGTTGAACCAAATTAAGAATGGGAATGTCAATGATTATCAGGATAGCTTAAATACAGAAGAAATATATAACTGACATTTGGAAGAATTTACTGATTCTTAAAATCTATGAGGGCAGTTATAAGTATTTACTTGACAGGTTTAAGATTGTTGCAATAACAGTAAGTATAATTAACTAGACATATGACAAGAATTAGATAAGTGAGGCTAAGTAGAACCAGATAAATAAGTGGAATTTGGGATAAAGTTAAAGGTAAATTAAAAACAAAAACTTAGATTTTAAGAATTGCACATTTTGTGTGAATATGCATGTGCATGTGTCTAACATATATGTGTGTATAGTATTAATAAACACATTTTGCATTACATTATAAGGAAACCTAAAACTTTAGAAAAGTTTAAAGCTTTTTTTTAAGATTTTATATATTTGTTCATGACAGACAGAGAGAGAGACACAACACAGGCAGAGGGAGAAGCAGGCTCTGTGCAGGGAGCCTGACATGGGACTCGATCCCGGGCCTCCAGGATCACACCCCGGGCTGAAGGCAGCACTAAACTGCTGGGCCACCAGGGCTGCCTGAAAAAGTTTAAAACTTTTAAAAAGTTTTGAACAAGTTTAATACCTTTATATATCTTTAATATCTATATATGTAAATTTATTCCAGGATCAGACCTCCAAGGAAGGTCTGATTGATTTTAAGCATGGCTAGTAATGACAATAAGTGAAGGAGGTTTTTGAGAAGAAAAGATTTGAAATTGGAAAGAAAAGTGTAATAATTATACTTACATGTTTTTTGTTCCATTTGTTGATTCTAGATGTTCTTTTAAAACCTATGTTCTGAGGAAAATCATAGGGCTCAAAGTTTTAGTAAGGATGCAAAGTGGATAGTATTTGTCTTTCCTCATTTTCAACCTTATATGTCATCAGTATCTGATCTGATCTTAGGGAAAATTCTATTTCTCAATTTTAATGAGAAATATTAACCCTGTCTGACAACCAGTAAGTGTTTCAGAGAAAACATAGTGTAGCATTATATATTCTAGCTTGTCAGTCTTTGGCAACAAACAAAACAAAACAAAACAAAAAACAAGTAGATTCAACATGCGGTTTCTTAAATGTATTGTTTGTATGCTAGAGTAGTTGAAAGAAAGCTCTCTACCTTAAGTCTCAAGAATCTTTTGCTTCAAGTTTATCAATATGCTAAGAAAACTAAATACGGAGCATAAGAATCCCTCATAAGAGTCACCTCTGGAGGTATTTAGGGATGACATATATCCTATGGTCAGTTGACTGTACCAGTTAATAGAGATTCACTGACAGTAGAGCTTAAGTAGAGGATGATTTTTAAAAAAAGAAAAATAATTGATTTTGCACATAAGAAATCTGGCAGTAAGTGAACATCAGTAACCAAGGTAGCAAGATGCGTGACCTTGGAAGATGGCTAGCTGGCCAGTTCTTAGTGATAGCAAACAACAGAAACAACAACAAGAATAACAATAACATTGGCAGCACCATTTTTAGATCTATTAGATATAGCAATATACAAGCATTTTAATATTCTATTATATAATTCCCACCAGGAACATATGAGTTAAGTATTATTATTTACAGTGAAAAAGAAAAGAAGAAAGAAAGAAAGAAAGAAAGAAAAAGAAAGAAAGAAAGAGAGAGAAAGGAAAAAAAGGAAAGAAAGAAAGGAAAGAAGAGGGATCCCTGGGTGGCCCAGGGGCTTAGCGCCTACCTTTGGCCCAGGGCGCGATCCTGGAGACCCGGGATCAAATCCCACGTCGGGGGAAGCAGAGCCTGCTTCTCCCTCTGCCTGTGTCTCTGCCTTCTCTCTTTCTCTCTCTGTGTGACTATCATGAATAAATAAATAAAATATTTAAAAAAAGAAAGAAAGAAGAAAGAGAAAAGGGAAAGAAAAGAAAGAAAAAGAAGAAAAGAGAAAAAGGCATCAAGTAGAATTAGTGATCTTGCCAAGTCAAGGGAATCCTAGTCAGGATATGAATACATAGCAGATCTGGGATTTGAACTCAGCTGAGTAAGATTCCAAAGCCTTTTTCTATTTATTTGTTTTACATCGTGGACTCCAGTGTCTTAAAAGCCAGAGCATAGTAAGTCTTTTATCATTTTATTTTAGGCATACATTTGAACCAAAGCTGATGTACTATTTTTTTTTTTTTACAAAACAAAACAAAACAAAACAACAAAGCCTAGGAATAGAAACTCTCAGACTAACAATTACATCTGAAACACTAATATGAAAAAATAAGACCATAAAAGGTAACAGAAAAATGCTATAGGATGTCAAAAAAAAAAAAAAAAACAACCTAAGAAATACAGTTTGAAAGAATACTTAATGAGGCATTTTCAATATTTTTAAGATTCCCCTATCCTGTTCATTAGATTTCAAACTAAAATTAGATTGACACAATTAAACATTACTGAGTAATTATAATGAGGAAGTGTCTTTGGACTATTGATACTTCCACATCATCATATAAAAATATGATTTCTTAAGATGGGTAGAGTATTGCAGCATTGAGGAACACAGGCTCTGGATTTTGTTTGCTCAGGTATAACTTAGGGCTTTGCAAACAAGCAAATGAATTTATCTATCCCTCAGTTTTTCCTCTTAATGAATAGAAGATTCACAGTACCTAGCTCAAAGGATGTTTTAAAAATTAAGTAGGGGCAACCCGGGTGGCTCAGTGGTTTAGCGCTGCCTTCAGCCCAGGGCGTGGTCCTGGAGACCTGGGATTGAGTCCCATGTCAGGTTCCCTACATGGAGCCTGCTTCTCCTCTGCCTGTGTCTCTGCCTTTCTCTCTCTCTCTCTCTCTCTCTCTCCTCTCATGTATAAATAAATAAATAAATAAATAAATAAATAAATAAATAAATACTTAAAAAAAAAAGGACAGGTACTTGCTCATCCAGTTGGCCCATAGTAAATGCACAATGAAATTATTTAGTTGTTTTTGTAATTGCATTTTAACTTGCTTATACAATAAAGCTCAGACTGCTTACCATGACACACAACTCCTGTATTGATCTCTACTTACAACATAATCTTCAAGGCGCCTGGGTGGTGCAATGGGTTAAGCATGCAACTCTTGGTTTCCACTTAGATCTTGATTTCAGTGTCCTTTTCTCCGGGTTGTGAGATCTAGCCCCACCGCAGGCATGCTCAGCATGGAGTTTACATGAGATTGTCTGTCTCCCTCTCCCTCTGCCCCTCCTGCTAGTGTTCTCTCTCTCTCTCTCAAAATCAGTCTTTTTAAAAAAACCGACATAATATTCTGCCCTTATGAGTTATTTTGCATTTTTATGTTCCTTTGCAACAATACCCTCTCACGTCTTTTCTTTCTATTTGGGATGGCCTTTCTTTCTTTTTTCACTCTACAGACATCTACTCATTCTTTACCAGACTTAGATGCAACTTCTTAGTAATACTTCTGCATATTGTCTATAACTGCTTGAATTTTAATTTCTTCTCCTCTGTACCCACAGTATTGTATTTATCTCAATTATGATAGCTATTTAGAAAACTAAAATTTTGTCATGTTGGAAAAATAACATGGCAAGGATTTCCTTTTTTTTTTTTCAATTAATTTAAGGCCAATGATAAAGTCGCCAACCTATTTTTCATAGTCCTTTACAATAGATAAATTCAGGTCACCAAAAGAGTAGATACATTGAGGATATAGAGGATATAAAGGATTTTTTCTGAGCTTTATTTAGTTCTTGATTTATTCTTATACAAGGCCTACCATATCTAAATTGGAAAGATTTTTTTCCAAAAGTCTCTGTGAAATCTAAAGTATACCTACTAAATATGTCTTAATTGCATGTTGTCTGTATTCTGTAGAAAGAGTAGAAAACTAGCATAAAATAGGTCAAGTTGATGTCTTTTAGCAGAATTCTTTAAAGAAAAAACTACACTTACAGCCAAATTTTCCATAGTATACGAGTTCATTTACTATGTAGATGAAAACCCACAAAAAAGCTCTGTACCATGTTTTTGTTGTTGTTAAATCCTCTTTGTGGTATTATATTTTTATAAGAGGTTGTGCCACATAAAGAGTAATGTTCTCCTTCAAAATGCCATAAAATGTAATGTTTGTAAGGCACATAAATACTAAAATAGAGTCAAAACAAAAGGACACTTTAATTAGGGTGGTGGTGATAGAAATTACTGTATAGAATTAGAAGTTTCTTATCACACATAAATTGACATAATTTATTATTTATTATTGGCTTGAAGGGAAAAATGTGATTTTTTGTTTTCTTAGTGAATGAAGAGAGAGGAAAGTCTCAGTACTTCTTCTAATAGGTTTTCTAGACTCAAATTGCAAAATGCAGTCTTGGGATGAATGATAGATCACTGGAATAGGTGTCTTGTTATACTGCAAACTAACCGTTTGACATTAATAATGAAATGTTGAAGATGCTATTTAACCTGGTTTCTGTACACCATATTGTTAACTGATATACAAGAAGTTGTGCTAATTTGCAGAATTATTTTAATGATGTTTTTGTATTTTGGATGCCCAGTTCACCATCTAACTATCATTTTTACTTTTCATCTGGCTGGAAAATCAAGGAAAATTTCAGTGAAATTATGTAGCATTTATTGACGCATCTCTAATTTACATGTCAATATTGGGAATGTGGACTTGCTTACTGATGTATGTAAGTTTACCACATATGGTTTAAAATTGTTGAAACTAGATTAAATTCACAAAATTTTGAATTATAAGTTTTTTATTTTTAATACCTCATGTCCTCTCGAATTTCTTATTTCCTTGAGATTTGCTATTTTTTCAAGATTTTATGCTTTTGTCCCTGAAGAAAACCAAGTTATTTATAATGTCAAAGTCTCTCCTGTTGGGGGAAAAATATGCAACAAATATGCATGTTCTTTAGGCTCATTGCTACTACTCTTTCACCGTCTCTTCCACTGGCCTATGTCATTGCAAAAGAGATTTTGGTCTCTTATGTCTCCATCTCCTATTTCCCTAACAGTAGTATTTCATCTCCAGGTAGAAAATATGACTATGACTCCATTGTAGTATATTTTCAAAAGTAGATAATATGTAAGTAGTTTTCTCTAACATTTTCTGTTTCTTCTATTTTTTTATTTCTTTATTTTTTTTCTTCTATTTTTTGCGCAATAATTTTTATTCCTATTTCCATCTCATTTTTTCACTAAAATTACGTTTGTTATTGATGTTGATATCAGATGATACATATTAGAAGATGATGAATGTTGGAGTTTTTTCAGTGGATATTTTATTAATGTACATATTAATTGAGTATTAAGTTATTCATAAATTTCTGTGTAAATTTTCTACATGCAGTATGACCCACATGAGGAAAAGGTAAGTTTAATTTTTTGACACTATCTATGGAAATTTTCAAAATGGCCAAGTCTTTAATACTAACTTGAGGAATTTATATTTTAATGATTGTCCTTCCTTTTATATTTTACTCTACCTCATATCTTTGCTTTGTGTTTTTATGTTTTACAAATAGAGTATGGTATTTATTAATCAGTCTTGTTTTGTTTTGTTTTGTTTAAGAGAGAGTGTATAATGGGGGAGAGGGACAAAGAGAGAGAGTGAGAGAGAGACAAGGAGAGAATTCTAAGCAGTCTCCACACCCATAATGGAGCCTGATATGGGGCTTGATTTCATGACTCTGAGATCATGACCTGAGCTGAAACCAAGAGTTGGAGGCTTAAATGACTGAGCCACCCAGATGCCCCGGTTTGTCAGTTTTTATTCATAAACTCTACCATCTCCTCCGGTGTTACTTCTATCTTTATCTCATAAGTTATGTACTCTTATAGTCAACCAGTTACAAAGACCATGATTCTCATTTTAAAGTGCTAAATACCGTGCTTCCATAACTAAAATGTCAAAACCTTGTTGTTTTCCCATGTGCTCTAATTCATCTTTTTTAAGTTTTCCTGATTCTATTCAAATGCAATATAAAATGTGACTTTATTAGACTATCTCATATATTGAGTATATCTTTGCTAAAGTTTAGTTATGCTAACTTCTCTCTCCATTACTATGTATTCGTAAAGCAGGATATAATTTTAGTTTTCAATAAAATGTTTAGGGAAATAAACCAAAACTTAAGCAATTTGTGCATATATTAAAATCTTGCATATTAAACTTTTTGATTAGATTATTTTAGCTAGTTTTGCAATAGTATTCTGGATGCCCCTTATAAAACTTTCCTTAAGTTGGTGGTTTTATATTATACAAATAAAACCATTATAGAAAAAAGTGTTTTTAATTTCCTATATATTAAGATGGAAGAGATATTATTAAATGCGGATGAGAAGATGGGAGATAAGGCAAAAAGAGTTATTCAAAAAGTAGAGGTCCAACTTTGCAATATTTACCATTTAAATGAGAAAGTTTGTAATACGAGTCACCAGACACAGTGTTGACTGGCATTGCTTATTACTAAGTAATAATTCCAGTCAACAATACATAGTTTCTATGGCCTTTTCCAGGTGCTATTCTCTTGAGTGTTACGCTGGGCCCTGCAGGCAGCCATACTGAGATGGTTGGCAGTTAGGACAGCTCCATTAATGATGTGAAAGAGGGACGCCTGGTGGCTCAGTGGTTGAGCATCTGCCTTCAGCTCAGGGAGTGATCCCAGGTCTGGGAATCAACTCCCACATCAAGCTTGCTGCATGGAACCTGCTTCTCCCTCTTCCTATGTCTCTGCCTCTCTCTCTCTGTCTCTCATGAATAAATAAATAAAATCGTTAAAAAATAAAAATAAGAAAAATAACAATGTGAGATAGAAAGGAAAGAATATTTTGAAAAATAAGAGAAATAACAATGTGAGAGAGAAAGGAAAGAATATTTTGGCACACTGCCCAAGTTTCTTAGGAATGACTATTTAAATATTAAATTATTGTTTACATCAATTTATTTTTGTCTTTCTGGTACCAAGGGGATATTTCTTAGCAAAGTGTCCCCAGTTACAAATACCAGTTCCCCCTCTCATGATATAGTTTCAATTTTTTTTTCCATTTTCCACATCTGTAAGCAAAACCACTATTTTTCCCAATCCCTATGTTTACAGATGAGACCTGGCAAGTGATTTCTGCCCAGAGGAATGTTGGTGAAAATGCTTTGTGCCACATGCATGCTCCACCATATAATCCCTCACCCTCTCTCAGGTGTTCTCTTACCCACACTCCTAGACATGAAGGACTGAGAAAAAAGTTGTGTGAGGGAAAGAGCCTAGATTCTAAGGGCACTGTGTAGAATAAGCTTGCCTACCATACACCTGATCAAAAATATCTGCAATGGATTTGCTTGAAAGAAATAAAATTCATGTATTACACTAAGACATTTGGGATTGGTTTATTTTATTAAAACAATATCTAACACCATGTCTCAGGAGGTGGTAGCAGTGAAAACTAGGCCTTCTACTCTGTTTGACCTGTGTCGGAGAGTGGTGTCCCACCCCCACCCACCCCACCCCACCCCCCGCCCATGTCACAAGCCCAGTACATCAAGGCATCTTACCTTGGCTCAGTATGTATTACGTTGAGAAGATTGAGGAAATAGACTTCAAGAAAGGCCACTCTGCTTAGGCTATTTGATGCTCACTCTGATATGAGCTGATATAGATTAGGCCTTCAGTTTGGTTATAACACAAATCAGAGAAGGGCAGAAATCACAGTGAATGATAGAATCAAGATTCATAGAAGTCTTGTCATACCTGGAGCAATGGAAAACTCTAACAAGAGGAAATTTAATAGAGATAAACCAACTCTTCACACATGCCCTCTACATAGCAGGTGAAGGGTCTTGCCTTAGTAGCAGATTGTTTGAAAAGACTTAGGAGATTTAGTTCACAATATGCTGAAGCAATCTCACAGTGACTGTGACATAAACTTGTGAACTGGGGATGCCTGCTGGCTCAGCGGGTTTAGCGCCTGCCTTCAGCCCGGGGCATGATCCTGGAGACCCAGGATCGAGTCCCACGTTGGGCTCCCTGTGTGGAGCCTGCTTCTCCCTCTGCCTGTGTCTCTGCCTCTCTCTCTCTCTCTCTTTCTCTCTCTCTCTCTAATCTCTCATGAATAAACAAATAAAATCTTTAAAAAAATAAACTTGTGAACTGTAAAATATAAGATGAAGGACAGGGAGAAGGGGGTGGGAGGTTGATGGTATCGCATAATTCTATGGTGGTCAGCCTACCTCTGAAGAATGGAGACAGAAGTTGGAACCATACTGGTGAGCCAAATTTGGAAGACTTGGAATATTTTTTTTCTGAAATAAAAAGATACTATATCTTGAAATATTTGAATGGTTGTGATATGAAAGAGCTATCAGTAGACTTGCTTTGTGTGGAAGTTAAAGGAGAGTAGGCTTTTGCTGACCTGAAAGTAGAACTTTAAAGCTTTAAAAGTTTTATAAGTTTAAAACTCTGAGCCTACTGGTAATGAAATAAGCTAATTCCAGAAGGTATATGCTGCTCATCATTAAGTGTTCAAATAGAATGTAATGCGTAAATTCACGCATTAGAAGAGGTGTTGGACGAGATGACTTTTAGGCCTGCTTGTGGCCCTGCAAGTCCATGATTCTTTGATTCAGATATACTTTACTGGGACCTTCATTTAAACAAAATTTCCTTTGCTGCTCCATTATTAGGTGACAGAACTAATTTAATTCAATAAACATGAACTAAAACTTATAGTGTATAAACCCATAATACTTAGTAACATAATATTAGTGGAATTAAGCCACTCTCTAGTAGTATTTTGCACTTGGAGGATGTTGGATACAGTAAACAATTGAGTATTTTCACTGTGTTCAGCTCAGTATTTTAGGTGTAGTATACTCTAAGAGATCTGTGGGGTTGTAGTACACCTCCATGGAGTAAATGTAAACCCTTGTACATTTATGAAGAAACCATGATCCACATTAAGTAACTACTTCCTTTGTCGAAATAACCATTATCTTCCGTGTTTCTCTTCTCAGTCATTACTCCTGTGTTTCTAGGACTTTTTGCTCTAGCATACCCTCTAGTCCTTTTATTCCACTACACCTTCAAATATTCTTGCTGACTTAATCATAGCTCTTTTGTGCTACAATCAACTTTATCAAGAACTTTCTTCTCTAGGAAATTTACAAAAATAATATTTTTGCTCATAGTCTTGGGGCATATATTGCTTAATTAATAAGCTGTTTCCATATTTTAGTAACATGTTTGAATTTCACCAGGAATCCTTAAATCATCAACTTCAGGGAATTTTTATCAAGGGATATTCAGGCAACATATCCAGTATTTAAAAGATATTACTTTGGGCATGTGTTCTGTTTACAGCCCTAATATCCTTTAATCATGTTCTATTGTTGTCATGTGTGAAGTTGATTCTATTAAATGTTTTATTTTTCTTTTGACTTGTCATTGGATTATAATGTTAAATCATTTTCTATTTTCTTGTCCTTATACTTGTGAATAATATATGTTTACTTTTTGTGTTTGAAGCTGACTTTCATGTTTTCTCTTTTCCCTTTTTTGTAATTGAACTTCTTTACACTGCTCCAGAACCAGAATTTGAAACAAAATGTAACCACATAAACACACATACACAAAGACCCTTATCAAAAAGCAAAAAAAAAACAAACAAAAAAAAAAACAAAAAACAAATTTAACTTTGATCTTGATCTTGTGCAGCTGTGGTTTCCCTAGATCTATACTAAGAAAAATTTCACAAATCTTGTTCTTAATTTTTGAAGAGCACCTAAACACTCACACACAGCCTGCAGAGTGCAACACATCGGTTAATTGAAAAGACTTATAGAGTCACCATAAAGCATATTAATGCAAATCTTTTAATAAGGGCAAAAGATACTATAGAGCAGAAAAAAAGAGTTCAGGCAAGATTTAGGGGCCCCAAAACTTCCAGAAGCACCTGCCTTAAGCCTTACTATGAACACAAGGATGTATTTTGTTTCTAGATTGAATTACCAAAATTTGTAAAACAAATACTAATTTGGGGAGAGCAACTGGAAAGTTTCCAGTGAGGTCTTTCATGACCCTGTTTACATAATTAATTCAGGCTAACTGGTTACACAAGGTGTAAGCTATCAATAAACCAAATGGGCCTAAGAGCCACAAGGGAGTTTCAGGTATTAAATAGCACATGATAAATCATTAGTAAATGCCTAAAGGTAAATGCCTTTTTCTTTGCTGAAAGATAGTGCCGGATTTCCAGGCATCCACAAAATAAGCACAGAGCTGTGTGACTAGAGGTGAAAATAACTCTATACTAAATGATAATTGCATGTTCATTATTATAGGGCCTTTATAAAAATAATAAAAATATCAAAATTCAAACAAATTGCCTTTTTAGAAATATTAAGTATGCTTGTATAATAAGATAGCTTTGGCTATATAAAAAATCATCCCAAAGATTTAATGGTTTAAAACAACAATCTTTTATTTAGCTCCTGATTCTGCTATTTAGCAATTTGGGCTGGGCTCAGCTAGGCTCTTCTTCTAGTTTAAAATGCGTCTGTTTATGTGTGTACAGTGAGCTGCTGGGTTGATTGGTTTCTTGTTGCTTTGGAAGACCTCTGATATGGTTCATTGCTGTTTTATTGGCCTCTCATGACATGTTGATGGGATGCCTTGGTAGGGTTCCCAGAGTGAAAGTCTGCAAGATTTTTTGAAGTCTAGTCTCAGAGCTGGTACAGTGGCCACATTTTATTGGCTAGAACAAGCATCATAGAAGCAGATACGGTGATGGTAGTTGGAGTGTAAGTTATTTATTATGAACTAACATCTATAAAAGAAAAAGAGAGGAAATAGGATTGGGTGGAGGAAGAAGTTGATCTGCATGTAGATCCAACAGTCTCAGCCAATGTGGAAAGCTTCAGAGTAAGGCTTATCTGTCAGAGTATCCTGCATTAGGCCACAAAGACTAGATTCTTATTCTCCTGTCTTGCTCAGGTACTGAAATTAGGAAAAAGAATGACTTTAGGTAATAATGGTTCTTTCTAACTGAGGCAGAATGATCACAGTAAGCTCTCTAATGACTATATCTCATAGCTAGTCAGTAAGTATTCCCTTGAAGGGGAATCTGGGCAACCCAGATTCAAGGAGAGAGAAAATAGATTTGGCAACCTAAGGCCAACTGACACAGGTGATGTCAACTGTGACCATGTTTACCTACTTTCATGACATTCAAGGGTACCTTGAACACAATTTGTACTTTTTTGTTTTTGTTTTTGTTTTTTTTGTTTTTTTTTTTTTGTTTTTTTTTCTTTTTTTTTTTTTACAATTTGTACTTAATACAAATTTATCTAATTGACTGAACTGCTAAAAAGCAAATAAGTACATGGAAGGTTATCAAGTAGGTACATTGCATGGTAAGTAGGTATAGTAAGCACATCTACTTTCTTGTTTCTAGATGAAATTATATGATCTCTGCTCTTAGGGATGACTATTGTCAACTATACATTCAGCATCCTAAATACAATTCTTGAGTTGCTAAGTGGTTTCACTTTATAATTAATGGTCTTATCCTTTTCCCATTCTAGACAGGCCAGGAACTTTGATATCATTTCACTATCTGAAATATGATTTGATTTTTCACTCATCTACTAAAATTTGATAGCCTGGTCTGCCAAAAAGAAACACTTAGACAAGAGTCCAAGAGGACTGAGATGTAACCCAACATATTCACCTAAATTTTGTATTAATTCTGGGCAGAACATTCTCATTTGTGGCCTTATCAGTAGTAAAATAGAAATTCCTAAGTACTTTGCCCTCTTTATCTTTTACCATTTTTTTAAAGCACAGGTTTTGTGACTTATCTTTTCAAAGTATTTTTCATTTGGAACTCTTTCCATCTAGTAAATGCTTCCTGTTAAGTCCTTAATTACAGACTTCATTTATCCACTTTTATTTTATTTCACATTGATTTTTCTCAGGGTGTCTTTCATGAATCTGCATCTTGGTATCAACTCCCTTGTCATTTTGCAGAGGTGAGCTATCAGATGGCAGCTGGTTCATAGATCGGTCGACTTGTCATATGCTTTTCAAGTTAGCAAAACTAATTGTGGATGAGTAAAGGAAAGCCTGGCATTCTTTTTGAAGCAACAACAAGACACTTGAAGGATTTGTTCTTTACATTGGGTAATTCTCGGTAAGTGGTGGCTTAATGTAGAACAACTGTAACTATGTAGCCTTCAGGGAGATGTTCTCTATTCCTAGCAATGGGTCTCAGCTGTCAGTGTGAGAGTCACTTTTCAGAAAATCCCCAAATTTTGCAGTCTGAATCTAAGCACTGTGTCACCAACATCAGTGACTCTGCCCTGGACATGACAAATAGTAATAAGAGAAAAATATTTTACAGCTATCCAGACAAAATTCATTGCTGTAATACCAACATATAATGTGCTAATAATAGTATAAGATTTCTGTATGTGTGATAGCACTGTTGCCAACATGTTCTATAGGGAAAGATGTGTCTCACTAGATTGGAAAGAAAAACACAAAATTATGGGACACCTGGTGACTCAACAGTTGAGCGTCTGCCTTTGGCTTAAGGCATGATCCCCAAATCCCGGTATTGATTATCACATTGGGCTTCCTGCATCTCCATCTGCTTATGTCTCTGCCTCTCTCTCTCTCTCTCTCTCTCTCTCTCTCTGTCTCTCATGAATAAATAAATAATAAAAATTTAAAAAAACACACAAAATTCTGACTAAACACTCCATCAGTAAAGAATGTGCTAGCATAATTAAGAACTATTTGGATATGATATTTATTAATATTATTATATTGGAAAACAGCAAGCAAAAACTAACAGAAGTGTGAGGTGAGTAACAGAAACAACAAAACTCAGATGGAGTAAATGTGAGCCATTCTTTGAGTTGACACTCTATTCATGATTATAAATAAAACCTATTGTTAGTGTTATAAATGAGACTTATATTTAATATTTCCAGGTAGGTCCAAATGTTTTCTAAAATAGCAATTAAAAAACAGTGTCTGTCCTTGGCTGAATTTTAAGTAATTCATCTAAAGGGAAATGCTTTCAAGATATATATATATATATATATATATATATATATATATATATATATTGTCCTAGAGTGGTTTCTTTTTTGTTTCTTTGCTTCAGAAGGCAAGAAAGGTTGTTAAAAATAGACCGGGTTAGAATATACCATATTGGCAAACAATTTACTCAGGAAATCTACTATGGGGAATTTACTGTGGGTATTTACTCCCCCAATTTACTATGGGAAATGTGAAAAGTTGTAAAAAAAAATGACAAGAGATTATTACCTCGCTTTTTTCATTGAACAATTCAATTCTAGTTGAATTTCTATAACATTGATTAATTTAGAACACCAAGATGCAGAAACATCAACTCATGGTTGTGTAGGGATCCCCTGATTCAGTTGAAGTAAATGTATCACTCGATACATTTCCTTTTGTCAAAAGTTTTGTATTATATGACTTAAATTATTCTGTATATAACATTTTGAAATTTAGCATTTAGAGGAAACTTCTTCTATAAGTGCTAGGTAACTCAAGCTACCAAATTTCAAAGCTATTTTTGTCCCCAATTGAGTTAATTCTCTATTTTCCATAAACTCTTAAACACTTCACTTGGAAATAGAAGACATGTTTCACCAACTGCCTGTTTAAATTTAAAATTCACAGCTATAGGATCAAGTAGGCAGTAACGTGGCAAGTGTATTTTTTCTAGGGTTTAAGGTAAAGAAGCTAAAATGAAACATGAAATAGTTATGATCATTAATTGCATATATATAGAATCTTGCATTTTATCTGGGTTGTAAATCTTTCGTTCAGTTAAGTCAGCTGAATTCAAATTTCCTTTTTATTTATGGTCTTTTCTTAGATTCTTGAAATGGATAAAGCAAAATCAAGAGAAGATATTCATCAACACACATTGTTGTGACTTATAAAGATCATGTTACTCCTTATCAGAACTAAGCCACAGTTGACTACTCACTCCCCCTGACATTGAGTCACTGCCATATTCTCCATCCAGCTCCAAAATAAAGTAGCAGATTTTTAAGGGTGGAATAAGAAAAGCACAGGTGGTACCACCTACTGTAAATGCTTTAGTTCTTCTTAGATCAGTAACAGCTGTTGGTCTTCTCACTGTTAAAAAGCAAAACAAGGCGTAGAATGTGGGCTATTGACATTGTGCAGCAATACCATTTGTTTGCTCAGATCATGATAACCAATAGCAACTTGAGAAGTGTTTCCTTTTTGGGCTTTTGATAAAAAATCTTCAGGCCTGACTGCCTACCTTGCAAATAGTGCTGTTGATCTATTGATTAATTCTGGACACATTATAAACTATATAACTACCATGTGTTTTAATCTCACTAATCTGAGAGTGTACATTATATAGTTTAAAGGGATTTTAAGAATTAATGAGCATCTGTTTCATCCTGTCTAGGCATATGGGGGAGAGAGGTGAAAAGAAAAGGGGACAAACTGTTTTGAGGTTTGTGATAATGTTACCTTAAATGCCCCCTCTCATTGAGGCTAGGAATACCCTCTCTCATCTTTTACAAGAAGCCAGGCTTTCCACTCATTGAGGGTACAGCAAGAAGTAAAATTGCATATTTGTGATTAGGACTGGGCCACCGAAGAAGAGTCTTAGGTATAGGGCTGGTCATTTGTTGGAAGAAAAGGAGTCTTAATTAGAATAATTAAAGGGAGGTAGCACATGTGGGCATGATTTAGGCTATCTTCAAGATGCTGTGTGGTTCACCTTGATGGATAAAGTGTGTAATAGGATATTCTAGATCACAGCATCAGTCAGGCAAGAGTGTGTTTCCATTTGGTCTATTTTGAAACAGGATCCTAAGTAAGGCATAAATAGGAGAAAGCAGTCAGAAAATAGCTCCTAGGGAGCAAGGTTTATAACAAGATTAACATCAGCCTGCCCAGAACGATGACGTCTGAGGATATCCTGATATCCTGAAGATGTATTCAGAAATAAATCAGCAGCTCGGTACGGCTGAGGCTGGGTATTAGTAATGATTAGGCCAAGAGTTGACAGAAGTTGGAAAACACAAAGGTAAATAAAAGAATTTATAGCAGTAGCTTAGTAACACTAAGCATTTAAAAGAATAAAGTTCAGTGTATCATACAGAAAATAATGGCAAGTCTTCCTGTAGTTCTAGAATCAATTCCAGGAATTTGCCTTTTAAAACCCCAAATGATTTCAATATGGAAGATCCTTCCCCCCAAATTACAATTTATAAGCAGTGCTTACTGTCTATCAAGGAAATAAATGAATGTCTAAACAAACATAATAAATGGTAAAAAGTGGTACATTGCAATAAGAGAGGTATGGGCATCAGGGACAGCATTAGGATTGTTTTGAATTCACTTCGACTTTTAAGAGTATTCATCAGGGGTAATGTAAAGAGGGGGATAATCTCGGGGAGTTGTAAACTGCTTAGCAGATGTATGCAGGTGGGTTGTCTCATGTTACACTCACTCTAAATATCCAGAGGAAGATAATATCATGCAAGGTGCCTGGGTGGCTCAGATAGTTAAGCATCTGCCTTCCGCCAGGTCATGATCCTGGAGTCCTAGAATGGAGCCCCACAGCAGATTCACTCCTCAGAGGGGAGTTTGCTTCTCCCTCTCCTGTAGCTCTGCCTTGCTCATGTGGTCTCTCTCTCTCTTTATTAAATAAAGAAAATCGTTTTTAAAAAGATAACACTGCAATAGTAAAACTGAAAGGGATATTAGAAACCACCTCATCCAAATTAATGAGAAAACAAGCCTAGAAAGCTATCTCATTCTATCTCTAGACAACCTTAACTATTCTGTAATGTCAAAAAAGTGTAGCCCCTTAATTTTTAAACACTAATCTGAAAACTATAGTCATGAATCATGAATAATTGATCTATTTTCTCTTCTAATAAAGTATTTAAATATTGGAGGACACTTTAAAAAATGTTTTTATTCGTCTTTAAAAAATTTACTCCTAGTTCTTTCATTTCTAATTCAAATGGCTTCTTTCTTTTCTCCTTTCTTCTTTGTTATTTCTTTTCTTTTCTTTTCTTTTCTTTTCTTTCTTTCTTTCTTTTCTTTCTTTCTTTCTTTCTTTCTTTTCCTTCTTTCTTTTTTCATTCTGTTTTTAGAATTATGCCAAACTTTATCCCATAGGTACTTTTCAGTAATTTTCCAGGTTCTGTTTATTTTGAACATAAAAAAAAATAAATCTGCAAGATTATAAATGCCATGAGTAAGTTTCCTCAATGTCTTCTCTTTGAAGATGCCTTTCTTAGACTTTGTCCTTCCTAAAATGTGAAGGAAGTTAAACTTTAGGGAGTTAAAAGGAAACATAGTAGTTACCCTGAAACTGTGTTCTGAATTTCCTCACTAGCTTGGAAATATCTGGAGAAGACAATATAAATCATGAAAAATTATAGAAGTAATGGAGTGGTGATATTAGTTAACCACACAACCTACTCTTAAGTACATCCTTACATGATTCTACTTAGCCACAGAATTCTTCCCTTGAAGCTCAGTTTTATACTGTTTTGACTTTAAAACTCTTTACTGAGTGAAAGAACAAAATAATAATTTCTATTTGCCATAAATTTGTACTATGGAAGTGTAAAACATTTTCAAAAAAATAATCTCAAGTAAGTTGAATAACAATAATAAATTATAGAGAAACAAATATAGAAGAAATGGATGCATGTTCATCTGACAAAATATTTTATTCCATGAGCTTTTCTCCTTATTTTTAAAATAAATCTGTACTATTTTTACAAGGATGTTGAGATGATTAAATAAGAAAAATATAAAGCAGTATAGAATCTGTTATTAATATTAAAACATTGAAGTATAAAGATAAAATGTATTTTAGTATAATAGTATTAAATTTGTGCTATTTTTCCTTGTGGCTACTGCTAGATATTCAGTATGAGATATTGAAATATATTTTAATATTTTTATAAGTCCAAAATGAGGTTAAAAAATAGATTTTAATATTGACATAGGGAATCATTAGTTTTAGTGAGAATGGTTTTCAGTGAGGACTCAAGTAACATTTAATTGTTTTATGGTATCTTTTACAGAAAGAGAGATTCTGTTGCAACCATTTTGGTCTCAAAGGTCCCTTTAGAGAGAGCTAAATACTGTTAGAATCTTTTAATAAGTGAAACTACCAAGAAGTTCATAAAGATAGAACAGATAAAGGTAGAACAGAGGTTACATATAGGATGTCACACAGATTCTCATTTAAATTAATTCCATTACCATATAATGAGGAAGAACTGTATTACATACTAAAATTTCTTTCTATTGTCCTTCTTTTATTATATTTAAAGGTAAAAAGATCTTCACAGTTGAGATGTACTTTATAGTACATATTTATATCATTTTAATAATTCAGATATTTGGCATTTTGGGGGGGGTCTTCTTAACATAAGTTGACATCTTAATTTCTAAATATTTGATTGAGCTAACCCCAATAAAGTTCATCTTTATTAGACCTAATACTTTTAGCCTAATATTTACATTTATGCAATATTGATGGTATTAAGATCTTCAATATATTTATAGTACATTCACTTTGGGTTTGTATTCTGTGTTACTTTTTTTTTTCTTTTTACCTACTGCCTTTCTCTTGTTAAATTTTTTTTTATTATTTTTTAATTTTTTAATTTTTATTTTTTATGATAGTCACACAGAGAAAGAGAGAGAGAGAGAGAGAGAGGCAGAGACATAGGCAGAGGGAGAAGCCGGCTCCATGCACCAGGAGCCCGACGTAGGATTCGATCCCGAGTCTCCAGGATCGCGCCCTGGGCCAAAGGCAGGTGCTAAACCACTGCGCCACCCAGGGATCCCCTTTCTCTTGTTAAATCACATTTTTTTCTCTTTAGCTCTCCTATTTGTAATATTTACACGTCAACATCTGTGTAATATTTATATGTTGAATACATAGAATCCTGCATGTCAAGGAGCCAAAAGGTCACTTGATTCATGTTTAATTAAAACTATGAGCACATCAAGAACACCTTCTTTCATTTTTTTTTAAAGAGTTTTTATTTATGTGAGGTGCCGGAAGAGGTTGTGTGAAAAGCATGTGGAAGCGACAGGACTCTACTTTGTGTATCTGAGTTCAATGCAGAGATTGCACACGTCCTTCTTCAATGAGAGTGTAGCTCGATCCTAGCTCCCATCAGTAAGTGTCCAGCACACGTCGGCCTGCACAGCTCACACACGTCTGAGAGTTGAGCTCATGGCCTGTCCCTCCCGCATCCTGACTGCCTGTACGGTTCGCTTCCACAGCATTTCGTTCGGTTATTTTCATGTCGATTTGATCATTTTCGATTCGATTTGATTATTTTTGATTCGATTTGATTATTTTTGTTTCGATTTGATTATTTTCGATTCAATTTGATTATTTTCGATTCCATTCAATTTTAGTTTCGATTTGATAATTTTCGATTCGATTTGATTTTTTTCATTTCAATTTGATTATTTTGGTTTCGATTTGATTTTCATTTCGACTGATTATTTTCGTTTCGATTTGATCATTTTCTATTCGATTCGATTATTTTAGTTTCTATTTGATTACTTTCGATTCGATTCCATTATTTTCATGTCGATTTGATTATTTTGGTTTCGTTTCGATTATTTTCGTTTCGATTATTTTCGATTCGATTTGATTATTTTCGATTCGATGTGATTATTTTCGATTCAATTCGATTATTTTCATTTTGTGTGATTATTTTGGTTTCGATTCGATTATTTTCGTTTCGATTATGTTTTTATTCGACTCGATTATCTTCGTTTCGATTCGATTATTTTCATTTCGATTCGATTTTTTTGATTCGATTCGATTCCATTCCATTCGATTTCTATCGATTCGATGTGATTTGATTTTCTTAGATTCGATTCGATTCGATTCCATTTTTTCATTTCGATTTGATTATTTTTGTTTAGATTCTATTCTTTTTATTCCATTCGATTATTTTCGTTTAGATTCGATTATTTTCATGTTGATTCGATTATTTTGGTCGTGACTCGATTATTTTCGTTTCGATTCAGTTATTTTCGATTGGATTCGATTATTTTCGTTTCTATTTTATTATTTCGATTCGATTATTTTCATGTCAATTTAATTATTTTGGTTTCAATTCTATTATTTTCGCTTCTACTTGATTTTTTTCATTTCGATTCGATTATTTTCTATTCAATTTGGTTATTTTCGATTAGATTCGATTATTTTAGTTTCGATTTGATTATTTTCGATTCAATTCAATTATTTTCATGTGTATTTGATTATTTTGGTTTCAATTTGATTATTTTTGTTTCGATTGATTACTTTCGTTTTGATTCGATTATTTTCTATTTGATTCGATTATTTTCATGTCGATTCAATTCGTTTCTTTTCGATTCGAATTTTTTCGATTCGATTATTTTCTTTTAGATTCGATTTTTCTCGTTTCGATTCATTATTTTTGTTTCGATTCGATTATTTTCTATTCGATTTGATTATTTTCATGTCGATTTAATTCGTTTCTTTTCGATTCGAATTTTTTTGATTCCATTCGATTATTTTCGATTCGATTCGATTTTTCTCATTTCGATTTGATTATTTTCGATTCAATTTGATTTCTTTCGATTCGATTCAATTTGTGTCTTTTCAATTCGATTATTTTCGTTTCGATTCGATTATTTTCATTTCGATTTGACTTTTCTCATGTAAATTCGATTATTTTCATTTCTATTTGATTATTTTCAATTCGATTATTTTCGATTCGATTTTTTTCGCTTCTACATGATTTTTTCATTTCGATTCATTTATTTTCGTTTCGATTCGATCATTATAGTTTTGATTCGTTTATTTTCTTTTTTATTCGATATTTTCGATTCGATTCGATTCGATTTTTTCAATTCGATGCTATTCGATTTGATTTTTTTCTTTTCGATTCGATTATTTTCTATTCGATTTGATTATTTTCGATTAGATTTGATTTTTTTCGATTCGATTCAATTCGTTTCTTTTCGATTCGAATTTTTTCGATTCGATTTGATTATTTTCAGTTAGATTTGTTTATTTTAGGTTCGATTCAATTATTTTTTATTCGATTCGATTTTTCTCATTTCGATTTGATTATTTTCGATTCGATTTGATTTTTTTCAATTCAATTCAATTCGTTTCTTTTCGATTCTATTATTTTCGTTTCTATTTGATTATTTTCGTTTCGATTTGATTATTTTTATTTCGATTTGATTATTTTCGATTCGACTTGATTTTTTTCGATTCGATTCAATTTGTTTCTTTTTGATTCGATTATTTTCGTTTCAGTTCGATTATTTTCATTTCGATTTGACTTTTATCATTTCGATTTGATTATTTTCGTTTCTATTTGATTATTTTTTATTAGATTTGATTATTTTCGATACGATTTGATTTTTTCGATTCGTTTCGATTTTTTCGCTTCTACTTTGTTTTTCGTTTTGATTCATTTATTTTCGTTTCGATTCAATTACTATTGTTTCGATTATTTGTTTTCATTTTGATTCTTTTTTTTCCGATTCGATGCTATTCAATTCGATTTTTTTTTCGATTCGATTTTTTTGTTTCGATTCGATTTTGTCCATTTTGATTCGATTTGTTTCGTTTCAATTTGATTATTTCCGTTTCAATTAATTATTTTTGTTTCAATTCGATTATTTTCATTTCGATTTGATTATTCTCGATTCGATTTGATTACCTTTGATTCTATCCTATTTTCATTTCGATTTGATTATTTTCGATTCGATTCAATTATTTTCGTTTCGATTAGATTATTTTCATTTTGATAGATTATTTTGGTTTCGATTCGATTATTTTTGTTTTGATGCGATTTTTTTCGTTTCGATTCGATTATTTACGTTTCTATTATGTTTTTCTTCGATTCGATTATCTTCGTTTCGATTCGATTATCTTCGTTTCGATTCAATTCCATTCCATTCGATTTTTATCGATTCGATGCGATTTGATTTTCTTCGATTCGATTTGATTCGATTCCATTTTTTTCATTTCGATTTGATTATTTTTCTTTTGATTGTATTCTTTTTATTCCATTCGATAATTTTCGTTTCGATTCGATTATTTTCATTTCGATTGGATTATTTTTGTTTCAACTCAATTATTTTCGATTTGACTCGATTATTTTCGATTCGATTCGATTATTTTCGTTTCAATTCGATTTTTTAAATCGATTCGTTTATTTTCATTTCGATTTGATTATTTACGTTTCGATTCGATTATTTTCGTTTTGATTCGATTTTTTTCATTTCGATTCAATTATTTTTGTTTCGATTCGGATATTTTCGTTTTGATTCGATTATTTTCGATTCGATTCAATATTTTCGATTCGATTCGATTATTTTCATTTTGATTCGATTATTTTCGATTCGATTTGATTATTTTCATGTCGATTTAATTATTTTGGTTTCGATTCGATTATTTTCGCTTGTACTTGATTTTTTTCATTTCGATTCGATTATTTTCTATTCGGTTTGATTATTTTCGATTCGATTCGATATTTTAGTTTCGATTTATTTTCAATTCGATTCGATTATTTTCATGTCGGTTTGATTATGTTGGTTTCGATTTGAATATTTTCCTTTCGATTCGATTATTTTCGTTTCTATATGATTATTTCCGATTCGATTTGAATATTTTAGTTTCGATTTGATTATTTTCAATTCGATTATTTTCATGTCCATTTGATTATTTTGGTTTCGATTCGATTATTTTCGTTTCGATTGATTACTTTCGTTTCAATTTGATTATTTTCAATTCTATTTGATTTTTTTCGATTCAATTCGTTTCTTTTCGATTCGAATTTTTTCGATTTGATTCGATTATTTTCAGTTAGATTTGTTTATTTTCGATTCGATTCAATTATTTTCGATTCGATTTGATTTTTCTATTTCGATTTGATTATTTTCAATTCGGTTTGATTATTTCGATTCGATTTGATATTATTCGATTCAATTCAATTTGTTTCTTTTTGATTCGATTATTTTCGTTTCGATTCGATTATTTTCATTTCGATTTGACTTTTCTCATTTCGATTCGATTATTTTCGTTTCTATTTTTTTATTTTCGATTCGATTCGATTAATTTCGATTCAATTTGATTATTTTCGATTCGATTTGATTTTTTTCGCTTCTACATGATTTTCGTTTCAATTCATTTATTTTCGTTTCGATTCGATTATTATTGTTTCGATTCGTTTATTTTCGTTTCGATTCTATTTTTTCAATTGGATTCGACTCGATTTTTTTCGATTTGATGCTATTTGATTCGATTTTTTTCTTTTCAATTCGATTATTTTCGTTTTGATTCGATTTTTTTCGTTTGGATTCGATTATTTTCATTTCGATTCAATTATTATCGTTTCGATTTGACTTTCTCGTTTCGATTGATTATTTTCATTTCTATTAGATTATTTTTGTTTCGATTCGAGTATTTTATATTCTATTCGATTATTTTCATTTCGATTTGATTATTTTCAATTCGATTCGATTATTTTCGTTTCTATTTGATTATTTTCGATTCGATTTGATTATTTTTGATACGATTTGATTATTTTCGATTCGTTTCGATTTTTTTCACTTCTACTTGATTTTTTTTCATTTCGATTCATTTATTTTCATTTCGATTGATTATTTTCGTTTCTATTTGTTTATTTTCTATTCTATTTGATTTTTTCGAATCGATTCAATTCGTTTCTTTTTGATTCGAATTTTTTCGATTCGATTCGATTATTTTCATTTCGATTTGTGTATTTTTGATTCGATTCGATTATTTTCGATTCGATTTGATTTCTCTCGTTTCAATTTGGTTAATTTCGATTCGATTTGATTTTTTTCGATTCAATTCAATTTGTTTCTTTTCGATTCGATTATTTTCGTTTTGATTCGATTATTTTCATTTCGATTTGACTTTTGTCATTTCGATTCGATTATTTTTGTTTCTATTTGATTATTTTCGTTTCGATTTTTTTTCAATTCGATTTGATTATTTTCGATTCAATTTGATATTATTCGATTCAATTCAATTTGTTTCTTTTCAATTCGATTATTTTCGTTTCGATTCGATTATTTTCATTTCGATTTGACTCTTCTCGTTTCGATCGATTATTTTCATTTCCAAAAACAGAAACAGTCTTGCATTGAATTACTCATAAATTGCTTATTAAGGTGCTAACATTACACTCGTACTGCTTCTTGACATTCCACAGGCCTTAGGAGCTATCAACCATGGCATTTTATTATTATACTTGCTCTCCATTTTAGGTCGGCTGTGTAGAATAGCTTTCAGTGATACCTTTCTAATTGGTTTCGGCTTCTTAAGTATGGTTGGCTTCACATCCTCCCCATCTGCTGCTCTTTTTTTCATCTCTTCATGTTTAGTTCTTGGCCATTTAGTATTCGTAAAGTAAAAGTTTTCAATTTTAAAATGCAAAAATATTGCTTGCAACCACCTATAACTTTATCATTAAAATACAAAAACAAAAAAATGATTCAACGAGTGGACATTGCTCTATTGCATGTGTTAAAATAACTTTACCTTTTAAAATAAAAAAGGCATTCATGGTCATAATTAAATTATTTTTTTAAAATATTTTATTTATTTATTCATGAGAGAGAGAGAGAGAGGCAGAGACACAGGCAGAAAGAGAAGCAGACTCCAGGCAGGGAGCCCAATGTGGGACTTGATCCTGGAACCCCAGGATCATGCCCTAGGCTGAAGGCAGATGCTCAACCACTATGCCATCCAGTTGTCCCTCATAATCAAATTCTTTTTTTTTTTAAGATTTTATTTATTTATTCATGGGAGACATAATAGAGAGATTGATGCAGAGACATAGGCAGAGGGAGCAGCAGGCTCCATGCGGGGAGCCCGACGTGGGACTTGATCCCGGGTCTCCAGGATCATGCCTTGGGCTGAAGGCGGCACTAAACCGCTGAGCCACCAGGGCTGCCCTCATAATAAAATTCTTAAGTGAAGTATTTAACATATATAGTTCTGAACGCCATGCTTCTTAAGCATATTACATACATGATTAGTAAAATAAAATTTTAACCATATTAAAGAGATTTTGGTTTTAACTGATGAACATCTTATTTTTTACATGTGACATCTTTAATTTTTATATATTAAGTTTCTCAATCAATAATATGTAGCTTCATATTTGAAATAATTCCTCATGACTGTAAGGAAAAAATGACAACATATTGCTGCCCTTATTAATATATTAATAAACTTGAATGTCAGTTTAGAATAGACATTTTTATTAGTTGCTTCAAATGTTAAAATAATATATTCTGCCTTCTCATAATACTTCTCAGAGTCCTGGAATTCTTAGAATATTTCAAGTTCTGACTGAACAACAATAAAAATGCATGTCTTAGACCATCAATACCGTTTTTCCAATTCATAGGGGGCAATGAATAGCTGTCATGCTGTTAGTTCTTTCACTAGATAAAATTCTATTCAAATGCATGTAGTCATGTTACTTAGCAAAATGGACTACGTACATAATTATGTATCTTTTTTTTTTTATGATAGTCACAGAGAGAGAGAGAGGCAGAGACATAGGCAGAGGGAGAAGCAGGCTCCATGCACCGGGAGCCCGACGTGGGATCGATCCCGGATCTCCAGGATCGCGCCCTGGGCCAAAGGCAGGCGCCAAACCACTGCGCCACCCAGGGATCCCCATAATTATGTATCTTATATTCATTGGTGTAGAAGTTAAAATTTTGAAGTCTACAACTAAAGGACTTGCATGTTTATCTGACAAACTGCTAAAATTCCTTGGGGCACCTGGGTATCTCAGTGGTTAGATGTCTGCCTCTGGCTTAGGCTGTGATCCCGGGGTTCTGGGATTGCATCCCACATCGGGCTCCTCATCGGGAGCATACTTCTCCTTCTGCCAATGTCTCTGCTTCTCTCTCTGTCTGTCATGAATAAATAAATAAAATTTAAAAAAATACTACTATAATTCCTTAAGTAGTAATAGATTATATATTTTAATATATCAATCTTATTGAGCTATATTATTAATCTTATAGTGCATTAAAATTTCATGGTCATCCTTCAGAAGTACAGTAGATATTTCATTTATTTTGCTCACTTTATAATGTTTCAGTAAAAACATTTTACTATACCTAATAATTTTCTGTATTCAACTATCACTACAATGAACTTTGAGAGATTTAAAGATGAATCATATTTCCTGGTTAATGTAAGATTAACTTGATATAGCATTCTATTGCATTTGTCTATATGCCTGCCTCATCTCTTAAATTTTGGTGCTCTTTCTTTGTCACTGGAATCATTCTATGATATAAATTACTTCACACTGAGGATTTTTTTCCATACTTTGGGGAGATTTTTGGCAGGACTGGATGCCAACACCACTATTTTTTCTATATTGATAATGTCCCCAATTCCTCTATTCAATTTCTGGCAACCTTATGTCTCATTCATTACTACCTTTTCCCCTTTAATTGTTAACTAGAAAAACATTTGAAGGCTTGTAGTATGATCAACATTCTATATAAAACTCTTTTTATAAAAAAAATAAAAATAAAAATAAAAAAAAATAAAACTCTTTTTACATTTATTTTTCTACCGGGATCAGCCATTTCTAGTCTCTTTTTTCTTTCTCTTAATAAAGTAGCATCCATCATGTATTTTCCTAGAAATTGTCAGTCCTATCTAATGTCTCTATCACTCTAAGTAAATCTTGATGCTCTAATATGTGACTTAGAGTCACATATATACATGTATTTCATAACTTTTCCCATCAATAAATCTTGATAATTTTGTCCTTAATAAATCTGGATTCCCTTATCAACTCATATTTCACTTTATAGAAATCAGCTATTTTATTTCTTTTATTTTAGTAATTTGATTTTTCGATTCACACCAGACCTTAACATAGCTATTAGGATTTTCTTTTCTTTTTTTTTTAAGATTTTATTTATTTATTCATGAGACACACACACACACACACACACACACAGAGAGAGAGAGAGAGGCAGAGACACAGGCAGAGGGAGAAGCAGGCTCCATGCAGGGAGCCTGATGTGGGAATCAATCCCAGGTCTCCAGAATCATGCCCTGGGCTTAAGGCAGGGCTAAACCGCTGGACCACCAGGGCTGCCCAAAGATTTTCTTTTTCAAATGCTATATACTCCCATACTCCTCTTTGAGGACTTAGATTGATTTCACTTCTGCCTATGAAATGCAAACTCTTTTACCTCTAGGTAAGACTCAAAATAACTGTTGTCTTCCATATACTTCTGTGTATATCTGCATTTTATTTTAAATTATCTATGTTAACCAATGCACATTTAATTCACTCATATTATTTTCTTGCTTCTGACCTTAAATTTAACCAAACCATAAAGGGATAGTTTGTAGAAATTGGTTATTCTTCTACACATAAAATGATGGTAGGTTGTAATATAGATGATTTAGTTCCTTTTCTTGGTCTATTTTTCTTCAGTTTTCCTTTTCCAGTGACTGAACAGCACCCATAATTCCTTTGAAGAATAACTGGTTATTTCAATACTGTTGAATGAAAAAAAAACATTTAATCTGTTTGGTTAGGTTTTGCTATGATTTATTTATCAATTCTTTTTTGAGAACCCTAAGAAAGTGACTATGTGAATGGGTCAGGGCATAGGGGCAGAGGGAGGAACTAGGAGACACTATAGGAAGGTCACCTAATGGGCACCTGGATGACTCAGTTGGGTAAGTGTCTGACTCTTACTTTTGGCTCAGGTCATGACCTCAGAGTCCTGGGAAAGTCAAGCCCTGCCTAGGCTCTGCACTCAGTACAGTCTGCCTGGAATTCTCTCCCTCTCCTTCTGCCCCTCTCCCTGCTCTCTCTCTCTCTCTCAAAAAATAAATAAAATCTTGTTTAAAAAAATGAAGGTCAACTGAGCAGGGGTGATAGATGAGAATGAGGCACGAGCATTAGGGAGTCAGCATTAGGGAATAATTTTCAAGTGTAGCAACTCTGGCAGACCTTCTATCACCTGGAATGAACAAAGCATTTCATCTGTGCTGAGGAACAGATCTTTAAGTCACTGGTAGATAAGAGCCTCTGTTAACAGGGACTGAATCTTGTACAGCATCCAGAAAAAGGTCAAATTCTAGTTTTGGGCCTCTCTATCTGAATGATCCTGGGAAAACTGCCTTACTTTTCTACATCCTTAGTTTCAACTATAAAATAGAAGCATAATGATAAGAATATCTACTTTTAGAGTTATTGTGAACATTAATGTGACAATGTATGTAGAAAGCTTCGGAAATAGTAGCTGTGTATTTGTTACTGCTTATTTACCAACTCAAATCTCATAAGTTCCACCTTAGATTCCAGAATCCAGCAACTTTGGGTGTAATTTAACAATGCCTTGACACAAGCTCGTGCCATGTGAAATACTCCTTTCTTCTCTTACACACAATGAGGAGACCACAGTAATCTAGTCAACATTCTCACATGCACAACTCCAAAATTTCTAAGTGGCACAGGAAAGCAGGAAATAATTCTCAGATGGGGGAATAAAAATCAATGTTTCCCCTTTTCCTCCCTCAGATATGTATCTCTGAAAAAAATATTTCAGGAGCGTCCCCAGAGTGTGTACCATGGGATCCAGCAAAAATGAAGAGATGCCTACCTTACTGTTGGATTTCCTACTTCCCTATTTAACTACCTGCCCCTTCCCACCTCACCTCACTACTTTGTTCCTCCCTTCTGCTCTCTGGGCTCAAATTCCAAATAAACTCCACACATGCAAGCTAGCCTCAGGCATAAGAGAATCTGAGCTACAACAAATCCTCTGCCTAGGTAGCTAAAGTCATTTATCATGCAGATTTCACTATTAATTTGTACCTTACATTTGTTCACACATACTTTGTAAGGATGTGTTTTAACTATTTCAGATAACAGTGTCTTGCTCCCAGGCAGAAATTTGAAAGTCTTAAATTTGGGAATTTTATTTTCAATGAGCTCTTTTAGTGTTTCATAACAGTATGTGTGTGTGTGTGTGTGTGTGTGTATTTCATATAGTATAAAAATATAAATATATGTCATAATGTATAACATATTTCATAATAGTTTTTTCAAAACATTCTTAGAAATAGGAAGCTACCTCAAAATGGTTGCAACTCACAAGGTGGCCAGAGCACACCTACATCACCTCGACAATATCCCCAGATGCGCCTCTGTTGCCTGCCAGTAGATGATTAAGAGAGGGAGCCAACAGCGGTGACACCAAGTACTTAGCAACAGGGCTGGATGCTTTGAATAGAACATACTTTCAGATTTTGGCATCTGGTTCCTACTTTTGCCAAATGTGCCTTGTTTGTATCCACAGCTGTTAAATGTGTTTGTTGAAAACGGAGAGATCATGGGGAAGGAAGAGACTGGCAAGAGATATACCCACTTCTGTGGGAGGCAGTGTCAAGCCAAAGTGCAATTTACTCACAGGGAATTATTTGCTTTAGAAATCTGGTGTCAAAAAAATAAAAAATAAAAAAATAAAAAAATAAAGAAATCTGGTGTCATTTATTCGAGTAACTGTGGTATGTGGTAAGCATGAAGCTCATGTTAGAACAGTAATCTTTACGCTTCATTGTAAATCAAGAATTTATAGTTTTGCTGAAATAATTAACACCAAAGGGGAAGCATATCTTCATTTACTTCAAATAATATAAATCAGTTGTTTAGATTGAATTATTAAAAGCAAGGATTCATATAATTTTCTAATCATACTCATGACTTTTGGCTTTTCCAAACATATTAGCAAAATAAAAGTCTTTCTATTAACTATGTTAATATAGCTAATAGGTGTTTATTAACTATATGAAATTGCTAGCCATTGAAAAATGGCTGAATAATATATGTAATATTTAAATCTTTAGAAGTGTGCATGTTTATTTCTACTCTATGCTTCATTACTATAGCAAAAATTTATTTAAACTATTTTGAAAATGCAAGATCAATTCAACTGTGTATTTGAATAGTTGGCATGGTGAAAATGTATTGAATTCAGTTTTTCTATTACTAAAATGATTTAGAAAAATAGTATAATTTGTCATAAAAAGGAATATATAAGTTTGAGAATGTCCTCAAGCAGTCCTATTACTACTTACCATTTTTTGTTAACTACAAATAAAGTCATAATTGATGGGTAATATAAAATTAATCAGAAGTGGGATAGTTTGAACAGTGTGTACATAGTGTGATAAGAAATGTATAGTTTACCACTAAAAAGTCAATTTTCACTTGTCATTTCAATCTAATGACTGTTGACTAAATTTCAAGAGTTCTTCTTACTCTAAAGTCTCACATTGTCTTACATTGCACATATTGCATACTTTAATTTTATATTGTCTTATCTCCAGTAACCAAGTGCCCATAGAATGTTCTGCAGCACTCAAGGAATCACAGGAATGAATAAACAAATTTATGAATCACTATATTTTTCTATTTTAATTTTTCTAATTCCTTGACCATTAGGTTTAATACATTAGGATGATTTTTATAGTTGAAAAAGCAATCTTAGAAGTTAAACAACTTTTTCAAATTAGAAAATAAGCCTAAAAATTCTAAATTGTCTCAGAATCAATTCTTCCTTCCTAAAATTTATGATCCTCTATTCCAAAAGGTGTTTCAAAAAGAGAAATGGGAAAAGAGATTCCCTTTTCTCAGGATAAAGGGAGACTCCTGCTGCTCTTGTGATAAAAGAAAAAGACTTCTCTTGTCATAACTTTCCTTTTCCTTTGTGATTAAACTATCTCTCATGATCATATGAAACTTTCTTCTACTTTTGTGACAATAAAAACTAATGACAAGGGCCCTGAAAGCAATAATAATAGTTAAAGAATATTTTTCTTCACCTCTGTCCTTTTTTTTCAGAAGTAACATGTAAGTGAGAAGTCTAAACTGACATTCTATTTCAGGATATTGTAAAGAATGGTCAATCCCGTGGATAAGTTTATTTTGGGTAACTGTGCTGGTATTGACCATACTGTAATAACTGAAAAAGCGAGGGGGGGGAGTTTAAATTAGATTTGATGTTTCTACTAGCTACTGTTGAGGTAGGTATGCTGCCAGGACCAGCCAGTAGACCATGTTCATAGGCTCCTTAGTCCATCTACCTCTTTTCCAGCATATATCTATGTGTGTGTGTGTGTGTGTGTGTGCGTGTGTGTGTTGCCTACCTTTAAACTGTTGCCATTGGAGTATCTTAATTATTCATAATTTTATCATGATCCTTAAAAATAGTTTATGACATAACTATGAATATCTAGACTCACACAGATGTGAAGCACATAAACATTATATAAACACAAAAATGATATATTTTAATTTAAAAATGAAATTTAGATTACCAGCTTGAATGCTTTCATTTGCAGTTAATGACACCTAAACTAAAAGAGCTTAAACAAATTTCTCTGGTCTGTAACTGAAAAATGGAAATTTCGATTGGTCTCCAGGGCTTCAGTTCCCACTTTGGGAGGGCTCTATTTCACATTTGCACATGTCTTAGATTATTTTATAATTGGCAATTTGCTGACACCAGTTGAAGCCACGTATTTCCTCCTTCATATGTAAGGGAAGACAAATAATTGTTTTTCACAAGTCAGAACAAACTTTGGAACATTGATCTAAATGGATCAACTAGAACCAATCACTGTGGTCAGCATAATGTCAAGCAATGATTGGTTTAACTATCTGGCTCTCCTGGATTACCACTCACTCTGGATCCGTCTTTGTCATGGAGATTTCATTACATTTGGCCTAAGTAAGATGTTAACTAGTGTCATTGCAACAGAATAATTGATCTTCTAAAATTTAGTTAATGTTATAAAAGGGAGACGTGTATTGTAAAAGTAATTATTTCCCCTTCCTAACATTTCAAAAAACAAAAAATAAAAGGTTGTTAGTTGCTGTTTAGAAAAAAAGTTTTCAGATTTCTTTGTGTCTACAGAATAATAGCATTTCTTTTTGCTTTCAGTTAACTTGAAAATACTATGTATTTTACATGCATATTTCTAAATTTGTGTAAGTTGTGATTATGTTTTATATTTTGTAAATATTTAGTCAAATATGAAATAATTATTTGATCTTGGGTAAAAAATGTGTATATAAAAATACATGTATATATATATGTATATATGCAAGTGATAGGGAATACACCGATTAATTCATTTACTTTTCAGTTATTTTTAGTAAGTACCCATCTCTATTTTACAAAGAAAAGATATATACTTGAGAGATTATGAATTTTCAAAGTATTAAATGTTCTCACTGGGACCCCTACCACTGTTTGCTATGCAGTGCTTGTTGTTAGGACCATAAATCTGGGCATATAATATTAAGGACAGAGTTGGAGCTGTCTGATTTGAAGCATATAAAGTCTTAACTGCCACAGATAATGTCAATCCAAATTATTATTTCCATTTTAATACAGATTATAGGACAAAAAGACATAAATGGAAATTAAAAAATAAATTCACCACATATTTCAGAAAGTAACTTTTCATGTGGAGAATAATTAATGCTTAGAAGAGCCTGCAGGCAAAGTTGTTGAGGCAAAAACAGGGATGTCATTCAAGAAACAATTAGATGCCATCCTTGGGGAAATGGAGTACTAAAAAGGCTATGCCTTGATGGACCAAATGACCTTTATTCTCTCTCCAAAAATCTCTCATGTTCTTATAATTCTAATCAAGAGATATTTCATAAATAAAAAAAAAAAGGGGGATCCCTGGGTGGCGCAGCGGTTTGGCGCCTGCCTTTGACCCAGGGCGCGATCCTGGAGACCCGGGATCGAATCCCACATCGGGCTCCCGGTGCATGGAGCCTGCTTCTCCCTCTGCCTGTGTCTCTGCCTCTCTCTCTCTCTGTGTGACTATCATAAAAAAAAAAGAGAGATATTTCAGCATTTTGGCCTCAAGCAATGTCAATTCTTACTTGAATTATTCACCTCACCAGTTCATGGCTGAGGAAGAACCTTTCTCGTAGTGCTACAAAGACTTCATATTGACCACACGTAATTCCCAACATTGTTGCTCATGCATGCTTTATTCATAAAGATGCCTTAGGTCTGATACTATAAAGTGCTTGATTATAGAAAGAGTCTTTTTTAAATCCATTGTGATTGCACACAGGCCCAAATTGGAGAAGAGTGGACATAACTAACTTCATTAATTACGGAGGGAATGTGGAGTTTTAAAAAAATTTTCTTGGCAAAAGTTATTTCAAAATATAGTTGATTCTTGAGGGATGTGGCATATATAAATCTGTTTGTTTCTCAATTATCTTGGATATGTTAATGCACTATCTCTAGTTATTGACTTTACTTCAATAGAAGATTATAAAATAAACATTTTAAAAAATGTTCGATTTAAAAAGAGGTTAATTACAGTTGATCTAAAATCACACTAAAAATACACACTTTTAAAAGCTAGCAATGTACACTGAATACATGAAATATACAAAGTTGACTCTGTGCATTTGAGTAAAGTTGGGGAAATCAGCTATCTACAGTCTTCTAATTTTCAATAGAGTTAGCTGAGTTTTTGAGGCTCTGAAGATATTGTGAAAGCTACATTCCCCCTATTAGGTTCTTAAAGTGATATTCAGTGAAAGAAAAAGGACATGTTTCTATCTGTCATATAAATGGACTCCTAGAGTTCCCTCTGTGTATCACAAATTGGAACTCAGTGGTGAACTAAGTGTTGAGAGCATATTTTCAAAAGCTAGCCAAAGGTCACATAAATTGGACAGTTCAAAGCTAAAGAAACTAGAGGCTTGAAAAATGCCAGTATACTTAAGTGTTTTTATTTATTTATTTATTTAATTTATTTATTTATTATTTTTATTTTTTATTTAAGTGTTTTTAAAACAAATAAATATTTTATGAATGGTTGCCAAAGATAAAAGCTATATCAAATATACTAAAAATATATATGTATATATATATAGCACAAGTTGTTTTCACAATAGATTAAATCTGCTAGTAATTTGTAAATGATAGTTTTTTGAAGTACTATAAGAAAATATTATACTAACAAATGACAAAATTTATAAAATAGTCTGTGCTAAAGAGAAAATGGGTAAAAACATTATTCTAAATAATATGTTCTGTGTACTAGCTCTTTTTTTTCATTTCTTTTTTTTAATTTGTTTTAATTTATTTATGATAGTCACACAGAGAGAGAGAGAGAGAGGCAGAGACACAGGCAGAGGGAGAAGCAGGCTCCATGCACCGGGAGCCCGATGTGGGATTCGATCCCGGGTCTCCAGAATCGCGCCCTGGGCCAAAGGCAGGTGCCAAACCGCTGCGCCACCCAGGGATCCCTCTTTCCTTTTCTAAAGAGGATCCTAGGAGCAATTCCTTGGCTCCTGGGCTAAGGCGAAGTTCTCTTTCATGCAGCAGAACAGGGAGGGAAGGAGCCTGCTGGGTCCCTAATGGCCCAGCCTGGGAGGGAATGCTAAAGCAGCCTTTCAAGAGCAGCCCCCGGTACACGGAAGCCGATGTTGGTGGGGGAACCATAGGCAGGGCCTCACAAAGCCTCTGAGTCAGAAGTTGGGAAGCCTGGAGTCTGCAGTACAGCAGTCTGCAGCCCTCCGTGCCTGTCGTTCATGAACGGAATTATTAACTAGGTCAGAACAAAGCGCTAGTGATGGTGGAGCAGGTGAACCTGAGCTCCCAACCCACGAGCAGCAGGCATCTTCCCTCCCCAGCACCAGGACTGGCTGCCCTGGGCACTAGACATGGTCTTCTAGATGCTTCTTCATTTACTTCTGTGGTCCTGGAGGTCTAGGTGGCTTCTTAGATCTGAATTTGTGATGATAGAGACCCCTCAACCCTTTTGCGGGCTGGCTCTGCAAGGCACCAGGTTAAGGAGGTGCTCAGCAGAATGGAGACAGGCAAAGATCTTTGAGGTTCAGGAAGCTGGTTCCTTTTCTGGGCTGTGACTAAAATAGGCTTTCTTCCTCAAATCTTGTCAACGCTGTCAGAGGGATTAGTCCTGCAGTGATGGGGGGGGGGGCTGTAGCTGTCCTCCAGAAAACCTTAAGGCCATCTCAAACTCATGAGGGATAGGGACCTCCGCAACTCTCCCTGAAGGGTTATCTGGCTACTAGTTCATTAGAACTAAATAAACCAAAGCTCCCCCCCCAACCTGGCAAGGGTTCAACATTCCTTGCTTGTTCTGCTTCTCTAGTCAGGTTTCATTCCCCAAGGATGAAGTGACCTGATCACTAGAAAAGACAGGAACTAGGATCTGTTTGTACACTTACTCTCTCCTACAGAACCCCTAATCCTCACCTCGGGAGGGAGGGAAAGTCTTATCAGCTGGGGCTTTCTCAAAGCACAAGTCCCTGTTCAAAAAGGCATTTGGGCCCGGTTCTAATCAACTCATTAGATCTTGCTTCATGATGCTGGGAACTACCTGTATCTAGTTGTAGCCTGACTCCTTCCTATGCCTGTGAAGCTGAGCTTTCTTGTCTGCTTTGGTGGTGCTGCCCTCCCCTGTAAAACAAGGAGTTAGGGACTAGCTAGCTCTTGAGGTCTTCACAGACCCCACTTCAACATGGAGTGTGCCCAAAGTCCGGGCGCTAGCTGCAACACTTCTGTGGGTACTGGCGTGGGCCTCCGGCTGGAAGTGGCGTGCTAGCTGGATTGTGTGAGGCAGCCCCCAACACCGCCACAAGAGGCCAGCAGATGAGGCTCGTTCTAAATGCAGGTGATGTTGGCGTTCCTTGTGGGAAACGGGGAAATGCAGAGGATGCGGAAGCCTTTGTAAGCCTGCAGCTCAGGGAGTGAAATTGCATGGAGCATGGTCTAGTTTAGCCGTCCTACCATAAGGGATCTTTAGGTCCCCCTTATGGTGCAGAGAACGCTGCAGTCCTGCTCAGGAGCTTAGAGGAAGCCACTATGGATTCTCTTGCCTTGCTCCCAGCCCGGTGTCCTCCTATAGTGTGTCCAAGCTGCCATTTCCCCCATCCATCATTGTGCAGAAAAGTGGTCCTTAGCTTCATGCTGAAGTAATCCTTCCCAAACAGTAGGAGGTGGGTGGGTGGGTGACCACTTAGGATCCTCCCTAGAGGAACACCATGAAGACTACTACAAAGCTAAGCCCCTAAGTGCCTTTGTGGTTTGGCCTTAACCTTGCCTTCGGAAATGTGGAGTAGAAGGTGCTTGGTTCTATTCTCTATGTATCCATCTTAGATGGATCCTTAAGATCCAATCCTAAGGATCTTCTCAGCCATACTACACCCTCCACTCATGCAACAATTAAGTGCATGTAAAGTATAGGTGTTGAGGCTGCTCTCTGAAGTCATGTGCAGCTGGGAGGTGAGCTTCTCTGGCAACTTGCACGCTGTCCCCTGAGATCTGTGCTGGGGCTCTAGATGCCACCCTATAAAGGGCAGGTGGCCTCTGGTGGGCCTTGAGAGGCTCTAGGTGCCTGCCGTACAGCTCCCTTAGTCTCCAGTGAGGTACGACTTGTAATCCTAGATGAAAAGTCTGTTCAGACAGGCAGGCCTCAGATACCACGGTTTCTTGCAGATCACAATAAAGTGGCTAAATGAACTTCTTGGTTGCCTGGAGCACGTAAGAGCTACGTTTATACTACACCATAGCCTACTAAGTGTACAATAGTCCTAAAATGCCTGAACTAAATCTCCCCAAAATGCTGTCCCCTGAACCTTCAGCTGGTCTTTCTGCTGGTGCAGTGTCTGCCCCAGTGCTGACAGCTGCCGACTGAGTGGCGGTTGCTGGGGCGAAGGGGGCCATGGCAAGTTCTTGGGACGACAATGAACTTAGCCGCATGAACGGACTCTCCTCCCACACGATTGCTCTGTGGCTATGCGCTGCTGTTCCACAGCATTTTACCCACGGAACTTCCAAAACTGGAGTCGGTCCTCTTGAACCCTGCTATTACCTTATCAAGTAGGCTTATGGAAGAGTTCAAACTGCCATTTCAACAGTCTTCACAGCATCCTCACCAGGAGTAGATTCCATCTCAAAAACCATGTTCTTCACTCCTCCCCGAGCCGCATCTATTCTCCCACTAGCTCTAGCATGAGATCATGGCCGTGTGGTCCCACGTTCAGGCTCCACTTCTAATTCTGTCTCTACCACATCTGAGGGGGCTTCCTCCACGGATTTCCTGAGCCCCTCAATCATCCATGGGGGTTGGATCCACTTCTGAACTCTTGTTCCTGTTGACATTTTGACCTCTTTCCAGGAATCATGAATGTTAATGGCCTCTGGAACAGTGAATCCTTTCCCAGGTTTTGAACTTCCTCTGCCCAGATCCACCTGCAGGCTCCCTGTCTACAGAAGCTATATCCTTACAAACTGTCTCCTAAGAGGACTTAAGTCAGAAATACTCCAACTGTGGGCTGCAGAATAGAGGTGGTTATCGTGAGCACCTCAATCACTCTGTAGACCCCCCTCAGCTCTTGGGTGACCAGATGCATTGTCAATGAGCAGTTAACTAGAAAAGGATCTTTTGAGTAGCAGGTCTCAGCAGTAAGCTTGAAATACTCTAAGCCATGTTATCGGCTATCCAGGCTTTGTTGCTCCATTTTTGGAGCACAGGCAGGGTCAATTTAGCATAATTCCTAAGGGCCCTAGGATTTTTGGAATGGCCAAGGAACACAGGCTTCAATTTAGTCACCAGCTGCATTTGCCCCTGACAAGAGCGGCAGCTTGTTTCTCAGAACTCCTGCCCCAGTCTACTAGAAGTCCCTAGATGGCGTCCTACGATACAAGGCTGTTCTCGCTATAGTAGAAATCTTCACTTTCTTAGCTAGATCTTCTAGAGAACTTGCTGTATCAACTTGTGCTTCTATTATGGAGACCACTTCTTGAACCTCAAGAACGGACCTCTGCCGGCCTCAAACTTGAGCATCTCCGGGTCCCTCCACTCACACAAAATTGGAGAGTTGGCCTTGCTCTGGATTAAGCTTTAGTTTGAGGGAATTTTGAGCCAGACTTGACCCTCTAGCTCCATCACTAGAACTTTATATCCATGTCTGCATTAAGGCTGCTGGCTTTAACCTTCCTGTGGTCCCTGGTGAAGTACCAACTTGAAGAACTTTTCCTTTCCATTCACAACTTGTATAACTATCACTATTTTTTTTTTTTTTTTTTGGGAGCAGGAGGTACATATGGCTGGATTCAGCCACAATGCCAACTTTATTTATATTATTCACTCTTTTATAAAGCAGGGTTGTATAACAAGCAGGATGTCTTAAGCTTAGTTCTCCAAACATGTCTTTTCACAATAGATAGCAATAGTATGCACCCTTGAATAGATAGCAATAGTATGCGTCCTTGAGCCACAAGCCTTCAACAACAAAAGGGTGAGATAGGTGGGCCGCGGTTGGAAGAGTCAACAGAGAGCCATTGCTCCATCATTAGCCATGAGGCTGATGCTCTTATCTTCCCTGGGGAACCTTTTCTTTGGATCCATTTGGCTTTTCCAGGCAAACCTGTATGTGGGGCTGGTGGTCATGTGTGGCTTTGTCCTTTTTGATACTCAACTCATTATTGAAAAGGCTGAAAATAGAGATAAGGATTATATCTGGCACTGCGTTGACCTCTTCTTAGATTTCGTTACCCTCTTCAGAAAACTCATGATGATCCTGGCTATGAATGAAAAGGACAAGAAGAAAGAGAAGAAGTGAAATTGACCATCCAGCCTTTTTCCCATTTTGACCTCTCCTTCCACCCCTCATTTCCTCTTCGCACACATTGCAGGTGGTGTGTTCTGTGATAATGAAAAGCATCAGAAAAAAAAAAAAAGAAAAATAGGCCCAGATTTGGGCCTATCAGCATTCAGTGTACCTTCTCCACTAAGCTTGTTTTTTGACTTGAAGCGTTCAAGTGGAAGGAAGAGTTCCATCTCTCTCACGGAGATCACTGTATATTAACTGGCTTACTCTTGTCTCAGGGAGGCTTGAACAGACGAGACGAGAGTACCAGGTGGGTGGACCAGTCAGAACACTCCTGTCCGTTTCCGATCCTATGGTTGTGGTTCATGGTGACCTGAAACCATAATTATAATCTCAAAGGTCACTGATCACAGATCATAATTATGAAATCTCATGTACTATCAAAATGTGCTGCAGAGACAAATGGTATAGGAGGGAGTGGAAATGGCACAGATAGACTTACCCCATGCAGGGTTGCCACAAACTTTTTCTTAAGAGTGTAAGGACCCAAGGTACGCTTGTGCAGGCTCAGATGTAGAGCAGCTTGTGCCGTCTCTTCCCAAGCGGGGGTGTGGGGAGCTTCTCAAAATACTTGAGTATTAGGTCCATAAGAATACTCTGAAAATCCCAACTGAGTGCTTTTCCAGATCCTGGAGTACAAAACCAGATCTCCTAAGCACAGGGTTTTGTTGAGGGCCTCTGACATGGGGATCTGCCCTGAACTATGCTCAGTTTCAGAATAGTGGTTGCTTCTAAGATGAATCCAACTGGTCGGGCTCCAGATGAATGAATCACAGCTAGACTATACTCCTGGCAAAGTTTAGAAGGCCTCCAAACAGGAGCAGAATACTGGACTGAGCAAGTTTGCACTCAGGGTGGCCCCTTAGATGTGCTCAGATCTCCATGGATTGGGTTTGCCTGAAGTTTCAGGCTCCCTTGTTTCTGCTTTCCTTACCCGTGGTTTGTCTGGTCTTGAGTTTTCTTTAACTGCTGTTTGAAGACCTTCAGGGACTCCCAAGAACTGTTCCTCTGGCTCTACAGTTCTGGGCTTGAGTGTAGCCTAGTATCTAATAAGAATTCGCTTTGTAAAGGGAAAGTCTTTACTGAATTCAAGTGGTAAAAACTAGCAAAGGTTGGCCCAAATACCCAGTGTTGGACCCTGGGCTCGGACTATACTGCAGCAATAAAATGAACAGCTGATTGCAGAAAAGGTTAGCAACTTCTAGTCTACTTTCAGCGAGACAGAGGGCTCCGTTAGGGGGTGACTGGGTGGCTCAGTAGTTGGGCATCTGCCTTCAGCTCTGTGTCCAGACCCTGTGTCCCAGATCCAGGGATTGAGCCCTGCATCAGGCTCCTTGCAAGGAGCCTGCTTCTCCCTCTGCTTGTCTCTGCCTCTTTCTCATGAATAAACCTATTTAAGCCTTCCTAAGAAGGCAAGGGCCTATTGAAAAGCCTCCAGATAAGAGCACCCCTGTTCTTCCTGACGGGTGTGGTTGGAGATTGGCAATGAAGTTTAAAGCCAAGTAAGGGCCACTGAACTTCCAGGTCTTACGGGGTTCGTCCTAGCCAATCCTAAAGTCCCCTGGTGAGCTGTGGAAGTTGGGGTGGCTATCAGCTGTACACTACCAAGTCCTGCGGTCGGTCTTGGTCCATGCCTAATGAACTTGACCAGACTTAAAGACCCGAGCTAAGGAACCAGGTTCTGTCGTCTATATCAAGACACCACACTCGCCCCCTACCTCTGCTACTTGTGAAGAGGAGCGGTTGGGGAGCTCTCCCAGATTCCTGACCTGAAAATTTAGTATTCCCATAACCTGCACAACAGGACAGGACACTGGTATGAAGCTCTAGGTGATGACTAAATTGAACATGGAGTTAAATGTGACCAGCGTGTGTGCTCAGTTGGCAACTGCCTGCTTAAAAATAACAGCTCTGAATCCTGGGTGCTTTCACGGAGTAACCACATTCAGAGCATTTTCCCTAATATCAGGGTCCAGAGCGCTGACGTCTAGCTGGCCTTTCTACTATAGCCCTAAGGCCTAATGTCAATTAGGGGACAGTCTGACAAATACTGCATGTGGCCATATTAGTACCAGCTGTGCTTTGGAGGATACTTTTGAATTAAGATCTACTTAAATGGATAGAAGATCCCTACAGGCATTTAGCTTGGGTCCCAGATGACCTGGCATCCATCAAAGCCTAGCCCTGTGGCTGGATTTTGGAGGTGACTATACCTTCCCTTGAAGCTTCCTTTCAAGGCAGCAAGTTCCTTTCAAGAACTTGAGCCCAAGAGATCTCCAGTGCCATCCCAGGACAGCTCTGAAAATGAGGCTCTTTGTGAGCATAGTATCCTCCTGTATAGTACTAGGAGCGTACCTTTTGTGATGGAGGGTTATCAGGACCAGGCTTTAAAATGAAGGGATCTTGTTCAACCCTCTATCCTGATAGCTAACTTCCGGAGCCCAGCTGTGGCTCTTCCTCAAATGAGGGCTTTAGTTGAGAGTGACTCACCCAGCTTCTGGTGGGTTTTTGTTTTTGTTTGTCTTCTATTGGAGTTCAACTTGCCAACATCTAGCATAACACCCAGTGCTCATCCCATCAAGTTGCCCCCTCAGTGCCCATCACCCAGTCCCCCCACTCCCTGCCCACCTCCCTTTCTACCACCCCTAGTTTGTTTCCCAGAGTTAGGAGTCTAACGTGGTCTCTCTTTCTGATATTTCCTTTATTTTTTTCCCCTCCTTTCCCCTTTATTCCCTTTCACTATTCCCCCAAATGAATGATACCATGTAATGTCTGTCCTTCTCCGATTGACTTATTTCACTCGGCATAATACCCTCCAGTTCCAACCACATCAAAGCAAATGGTGGGTATTTGTCGTCTCTAGTGACTGAGAAATATTCTGCTGTATACACAGACCACACTTTTTGTTTGCTCTAACTGGCTTTACTAACCCATTCATGAATAGGCAGCTATTCCACACAAGTAGAGAGCTGCTCCAAGGATCTGTACAAAATTGGGATGGTCTTCTAGGCAGGAAGGTGGGGTGAAGAAATCAGAATAAAAGATTTTAGGCCTGGAGCTCTTCTAGGTGGTGAGGGAGTGAGCAGCAAGGTTTTCATCAACCAGGTTACCTCACAAGTGCTGATCAGGAACGTACAGATGGACTGCTGTTCCATTCTTGGGATGGGTTTTAAGTACCTGCTTCTTAAAACTACAAAACCCAAACTGCCTATGGCCAAGCAGTCAGGGGGAATAAATGGCTTCACAAGATCTGCTTGTACTTAGAATGGAGTCCAAGAGTAGACCCCAACACTAGGGACTTCCGAGGGGAGGTGGTCCCACTAACATGGGCTGGAAGTACTGCCGCCGAAGTTGTGCAGCATGGACTATTAAAGCTCCAAATGGTGGGGGGGGAGAAACAGGAAAAACCTACAAAGCCGACTCCCTATTCTAACGGATTCCTCCATTCTTAGCACAGCTGGTGAAGTAGCCTTCTTGGCTTTTACGAGCCACAGGTGGCTTTAAGGTCTTAAGGAATGAAGGGATGAAAAGTATTAGGGGAATTGCTCAACCTGAATGAGTCAAAAGCAGTATCTCCATCAGTCACTCGAGCTCAAAAATAAAATAAAATAAAATCCTGGTGGTGAGAAGCAAAAAGTCTAAACTTATTGCCCTAACCTTGTAGATCAGTCTGCAAAGGTCAAGCCCTCGTCTTCCTAATACATTCCATTTGTATCTTTCCCTCTTCCAGGATCGAGAAGCAGATCCTATCTGCAATCCCTTTCAGGGGATCAAAAGCATGGAGGGATTATCCTCCTAGGCAACCTGCCTGAAATAAGGGTTTGGAGCACAACTGCCGAAGAACAGGGCTGGCTGCCTCCTACCCTAAATTCTGTGCCATTTCCTGTGAATGGAGGACCGGACACCACTCTATGCCGGCGCCTCCCTGTTCTCCAGAGGTGAAATCTAGGTGAATCTGTGCTATAGTCTCTATCAAGGCTAAGGTCTTCAGGGCTCTGGGGGAGCTGTAGTTTCTACCTTAGGGACCCAGACAAATCTTGGATCTTCTTTCCTTATTAGTATCTTCTTGGGTTCTCTCTTCTCTGCCTCCAGAGAACTAGGTCAGGAAACCAGCGGCTCGCTGGGGACTTCACATACTAGTGTGCCTAGAGAAACGTGTCCAATGTTGCTGACAGGGCTTCTGATTGTACAGGTCATGTTGAACCTGGAAACCATCTTGTGCCTGGTGCTCCAAACGGTAGTTTTCTGGGTTGGATGAATAACTATCCCTTGGTTGCTTACCTGGGAGTTCAGGGAGTCCTGCCAGGACCCCATATCTGTTCTGCCAATACCTTGGTGGTCCTCCTGGTCCCTCAAGGGGGACTTCTCAGTTGTAGAAAGCCTGTAAGGGATCTGTCACTCCCTGGGGGTTCTCTGCCCTGGAAAAATGTATCTATATTCTAGGATTCTCTCTAACCTCTCACCCCCACCATCTTCTGGAGGGATTTCAACTCCTTCTAGACCTTGAGCTTATCACAAAACCAGGATCTCTATCCTGAAAACCATTTCCCCACTAACACTAGTGCCTTACCACGTTTGCAAGACCTTCCTAAATGTCTGGGGTCTGAATGTTCCCAAACAGACTTCAACCTCTTCAAATCTCCCTGGCAGATCTAGGTCTAAAGGGCTTCTGGCCCAGCTGACACCTGGCCCAGGGATTGACAAGTCTCCAGCTATTTTGTTCAGGTCTCCTTTGCAAGCTGTTCTTCAGCTGGTCCCTATCACTCCTGCTATAGGTTTGGTCTCAGGACTTCATAGCTTCAACTAGCAGCTAGGTGCTTGCTCTCCCTGCCCTCCGCCCCCCCGCTCTCCTCCAGTAGCACTCTTCTGAGCTGCCATTCAGCGTGTTGAAATGCCTACTACTGGTCCCTACTAGAATTTCCTAGGTGCTCCAAACATGGAGGATTCTGTGATTCACCATCTTCCTTAAACCAGCTAGATCTCCACAATTCCCCATCCCACACTTATTTTTAGAAAGCCTAAAACTGATGCTGCTTCAGGTTCCTGCTGTCCTTGCACTGATGGTTTTCTTGGTATCTTGGTGTTTAGGAGCTATTCGGAAGTTTAGAAGGGGCCGAGGGAGAGCTGGTGTCCCCTTCGTGTTGGGTTATAAATTGGGCAATGGTGCTGCCGCCATGGTTTCTAAATACAGTGGCATTTCCTAGCAGGCCCCCCACCCCTTCCACAAATCCTCCAAAATCCATGTCTGATGGAGAATCCTGGGAAGGAGCTTAGGGGGTTGAAAGCTAGGCCTATGTGTGAACTTAAGCCCATGGTGACTTGTATCAGATGAACAAGCTTGGCAAATGGTACTCCTGATACTGACCTGTAAGGAGGACCATCTTTGAGATATGCTAGCTTCTTGGCTATTACATTTTACTTAAAATCTGGATGCCCAAAAGCACTTAAAATGTGAAACCCAAGATTGGAGTAGAAACCAGGGTTTTTTGGTGCTAGGAAAGAATTACCTTGGCATCCTGACTGAAGCTCCACATGTCAAAGGGCACTGCCAGCAGCCATTCAGTGGTACCTAGATGTTCCCCAGGGGGCTTTCCTGAGTACCAACTTTGCTACTGAAACTTAACATTTCCAGTCATCCTCCCTACAAAACGTTCTCCATGTTTCTAACTTTAGAAAGGGACTATCAGATACGAAGATAGCATTAAGTTTGGTTAAAAGTCTTTGTAGAACTACTGCCACGTGGCTTTAGAAAGAGCCAACTCTTGTCAGCAAAAGGGCTCCCACCTTAGATATCTGGATGCCTTAGAGTCTCATACTCATGTACCCAGTACATAGGCCAGACTTGGGGATGGCTTGGTGGCTACCTGCCACAGGACTGGGGTCTAATCGAGGAGGAAGTTGTCCCGGCACATAGGGCAGGAGCCTTCAGTTCTGGACTTCACCTGGTTGAATGACTGGATAGTGGAGAGGATAGGCACTACGCTTCATCAAAACTGGAGATGTTGACGATCTTTATTACTAGACTTCAAGGCAATCCTGGCTCAAGACACTTCTCCAACATGGTCTCCGGAGAACCCTCTACTGAAATGACCAATGATGGTTGAATTTGACTAACCTAGAAAATGCTGTGAGGCCTGTCAAAGTTTGATCAGTCTTCTAGATACCTGATTCTGTGAATGTAGTTTAGGCATTGCTTTTTTCTTTTTCTTTTTTTTTTTTTAAACCTTAAGCAGTTTTAGTTCACAGGATTTGAGCAGAACTATAGACTTCCATACATGCCCTCTGCCTCCCTCACATGCAGTGTCCCTCCCTTGCTGTGAATATATACCACCAGATGATACATCTGTCCATCAATGGACCTACATGGACCAAACATCTCCCACAAAGCCCATAGCTAATATTGGGGTTAATTCTTCGTGTACATGGCTAATGAGCTTAGACAAATGACCTAACCACTATTATGGTATCTCCCTGAATATTCTGCCCTAAGAATATGGAGTAGTTTTTTCAAATTCAAACCTAATATGTTGAGGGGGGCCTTGGTTGGAGAACCTCTTGAGCTCCTTTGTATGTGACCAGGCTTTGGTCCACACAGACCTGCCTTCACACTGTTACCGTGATCCATGCAAGGAGCCGAAGCTCAAAGACCTAAAAGCACACAAAACAAGGGGCTGAGGAGGTAAGGAAGGGTGTTCCAGACATAAAACTGATCTTTGAATCTGCACTAGAGGATGGAGGTGTGAAGGTAGCAGAATTGAAGAGCATGGTGGATAGGAGCTAGTCTTGCACAGACTAGGAACAGAGGGGAGTGCAACTTGCTGACTATACCGGGATGGAGGCCATGGAGGTAGCATTCTCTATACTCCAAGCTCCAATAGACCTTGGAGTTCCAACAACTTGGAGTCCCCTCCTGCAGGGCCTTCTGGACCATAGAAAGCAGGATCACAAGGCCTGAGGAGGTGGGTATAACACAAGTCCTCACTGCTGCTCCTTGGTGCATCACCAGTGTCCAAAGCAGACAAGAGTCCAGGAAAGTCCCACCAGGTCAATGACTGGCTGTGTGGTCACACAGGATGTCTGTCCTTTCAACTACTAGCAATTTTTCAAGCTCCTAACACTGCTGAAAAATACTAGACTTCAGCAGACTAGTAGACAAGACCACTCTTCCCGGAAGACAGGCCAAGTCTTCCTTCAAGTTGTTGAAACCTGTAGTGCTAAGGAGTCAACTGCAAAATGGTTCTGGCAGCCTTAGGAATTCCACCCCACTTCCCTGAGGTCAGCCCAGCCAAGGGTGTTTTCCGTTGTAACCAGCAGGTTCCTGGGGGAAGTCAGGATCTCCAGGGCCCCATTGCAAAGACCCAATTACCGGGAACTGGGCAAAAACCTTGAGAGGCAAATTTGCAAAGCTTGGACTGAGCCTGAACTTTCTATGTGCTTTCCAGTGGTGTTCCTCTAACCTTACTCTACTGCATTGGTGAAGTGTGAAAGTGAATCCCCTGCGTGAAACTGATCCAGGAAGATGAAGTCATTACTGACAAGCCCAGACACTTTCCTTGCGCTGCCCCTGATCCTTATCAAAGGCAAGATTTATCAAGTGATAGAAGTGAAAACACAAACGGTTTTGAACTTCATATACCACAGGACTCCATTTCTATATAGTTCTTCACCCTTTTCTGAAACTTCTGCATGTTATTTGTAGCAGTTCTTCACTGCTGTATGGTATTTCATTATAAACCTACTATGGCTTATCCATTCTAGTGTCATACACTCAGTTGGCTGCACTAACTGTAACCGTCCCCAAGCTGTCATGTCGAATATGGCAACTGGTGTACAGAAATGCGCTCTATGCACTCTGCAGTAAAACCCGTGTTCTAGGCTTCATGCCTGGCTTCAGAGTGCGAAGTGGTGAGGGGAACACATAGGAATGGCCTTCCAAAAAGCAATTCACTTGATAGTTGACAGAGCAACTGGAGCACTCCTATGTATTTGCCGAGGCTTAGTAAGATCTATAACCCTGCCTTGCTGTTGACTTGGTATAATCTTTCAAGATGGAAATGCATTGGAGGTGTTTCGTACTAAGAAATAGGTGTGGGAGTGGGGGGTTCCTGGGATACTCCAAGGGAAACGAGGTCACCTTTCCTACCAGCTCAACATGTCCCCACCTCTGAAGATGGAGGTGAAGATCAAAGAGCCTAAGGCAACTATCCTAACCACCTCACTCCTTAATGACTATGCCTGCTGCCTCTAGAACAAGATAATGGCAAGTGTTCTCTCATCTTGTCTGCAGCCTGATAAGACCTGGGTGTTGAGAGGCTGAAAGAAAAGGCTTCACTGGTGATGTCCTAAAGTAGGCCATGTGACCTTCTGTTACAGCTGAAGAAACAGCAAATGGAATCCTGCTTTCTCCTATCTTCTGAGCAGGACTCTTGTCCGTGTGGCACATCGTGGGTAGTAAAAACACAAGTGGCTCTCTGGATCCTCGGAACTATGTGTAGTTTAAGACAACCATGGTAGAGACTATAGAAGTCTCTAGACTTCTATAGAAGTCTATACAAGTATAGAGCTGAAGGGGACTTGGGCCTCCAAGGACACTAGGAAATAGGCTGAAAATGTTCAGAGAAAGCCACAGCCAGTACAACTCACTCAGCTTGTTTTCCTCTAGACCTCATTCCCCAGACTCTGGCTCCTAGGCCTAGACTGGTTCAAAGAATCCCTTGGAGGCTGGTACTTACTCAAGAATTGCCCAATAAGCAATTCCTAGGTCTCCATTCAAGTCCTTGCCTATTTGGTTGATGTTGGAGCTCTAGGAAGCCTGGCCAGGTGGGGCTTCCAACCAGTTCAACTAGTAATATGGCTGTACCTACCTATACAAGTGGGTTTCTGTATGTGGTTCTTGAGTCTCAACCCAGCTTGGTGCCCTAACCATGTTTGGGCAGGTAACTTAAGACTTATTTACCAGTGTAAAACCACTAAACCAGCAAAGCTAAAGCCACCAGGGTTCCCCACTGACCTACTTTTCTGCTTGTATTTTCAGTAGAAGGAAAAACCCATTTGTATCCTATAGAATATTAGTGGGGGGGGCGGGGGGGAAACAATGTGGCCTATAACTAATGGATGCTAGTCCATTCCAATATGGAGTACCTAGAGTGGTCAAGGCAAGATGGGGGAAGGGTAGGGGTCCTCAACTCCTGCTCCCACAAACTTCCCTAAATAACTTTCAAAACATCCTGAACACCTATGAATACAACCTGAGATGTAAAGAGAACAGCTGGAATGCTACAGTTTTTGCTCCTGACAAGGAGTGGAAGGGGGGGAACCATGACAAGCCTAGGTGAAAGTGAAGCCCCCACAAGCTTCCAGGCATGAAAACCCAGCCATGGGCAAGTGGGAACTTAAAAAAAAAAATCCATGCCTGAGCTTTCCCTGACTGAAAAGTGCTTAGCAGGGCAGTAGAGCAGACTCGGGGAGGGGGCAGTGAAGCTTCAAGATTCCTGAAGACCCTAGTGGAGGAGCACCTGGAGGAAAGCTCATAGCAAATCGTGGCCTGATCTCGGTAAAGGGCCAGAGCACCACAACCCTCCTGGACATTTGGGAGAAGCCTGCCAGTTACATGGGTCTGCTCCAGAGCTCTTTGCCCTAGAGCCCAGCAATGGAGGTGGCTGTCCTCTATTCCCTTCAGGAGAAGGGGGTCCCTGCAAGCGTAGGTCCAGGAGTGCAGGGCCCTGGATCTGAGGACACCTAAGCGGACAAAGCTGGCTATCCTGTTCCCCCAGGGAGGCCGGTGGAAATGCGGAGGGCACAGGAAAACAAGAGCTTTCCTGCCACTGGGCACCCTGCAAGTTGTACAGATTGGTGCATCTTCACCTGTCCCCGGGAGCATCTGGACCAGTGTGGACGAGGAGGCCCCGGTTCAGTACTCACACGGAGCTCTTGGCTCTGGAGATCTGGCTCCCTCCATTTTTTTTTTCTCCTCGACTTTCATAAGGAAGGGGCAAGACCTAGGGAACAAAGGCCTCACAGGACAAACAGCTCATACTGAGTCCTGCACCTGGCAAGAGGCAGGGCATCTCCTCTCAGGCACAGACACCTGAGAATCCGTGCAACAGGCCCCTCCCCAGAACTACCAGTAGAATAAAGGAAAAGCAAGCTCACTGGACAAGCAGCGCTGGAAAGCTCCAGGGCTGAAGGGGGAAACAGCATAAAGAAGAGGGTTGGAGATGCCTGGATGGCTCAGCAGTTGAGCATCTGCCTTCACCTCAGGTCATGATCCCAGGATTTGGGATCAAGTCCCACACTGGGCTCCTTGCAGGGAGTCCGCTTCTCCCTCTGCCTGTGTCTTTGTGTCTCTCACGAATAAATTTTGAACAAAAAACCCACCTTCTTTCATTAATCACAACTTGTTTTTGTATAAAGTTAAAAATTCCCAAGATTTTTCTCTTCCCACCTTAGCTACATTTTACCAACTTGTTTCTAAGCTTTTTCCTTTTGGACTTTCATATTGCTACAATTACATGTTTTAGATAGATCTCTTCTGGATTCCCTTCAATGTAGTCAGCTTAATTCTGGTAGACCCATGGGATATGGGGGGGGGTTGTCTCATTTTGTTTTCCAATGATAAAAGTTAATACCTTCTAACGCCTAGATCAAGATACACCCAAAACCAATTGGAACACCATGTTGGCTCATTCTGTGAGACTACAGTCTCTTCCCAGTCTGCCTCCCTCTTCTATCTTTACATTTTTGTAGTTGATGAGTATTGCTGGTTTACTTAAATTTGGAATTGAGCATCTTCAAACATACAGAATGAAATCCATTCTAAACCAGGAGGATCACCCTCTAGGGTCCCCTTTGGGAGACTCTATTATCTACTCCACCTTTTTTTTTTTTTCCCTTTTACTATTTTAAAAATTTTCACTTTAATGGTCCTTTTTCTTGTCTGGCCTTATTTAAAAACACTGAATCATGAATGAAAGATCACCAATACCGAAGAAATACAAGACTCTTAAAGTATGAGCAACCATATGCCAAAAATCAGTCAATCTAGAAGAAAACCAATGCTTGGTAATCATGATGCCTGATTTCAGGCTGTATCACAAAGCTGATCATTAAGATCATTATAGCACTGGCACAGACACTAGATCAATGGAACAGAACCCAGAAATGGACCCTAAACTCTGGTCAACTAATACTGGATAAAGCAGGAAAGAATATCCCCTGGAAAAAGGACACTCTTCAAAAAAAAATGGTGCTGGGAGAATTGGACCACCACATGCAGAAGAATGCAACTGGACCATTCTTACACCATACACAAAGATAAACTCCAAATGGCTAAAATATCTAAATGTGAGACAAGAATACAACATCCTAGAGAACGGACAAAAACCTTGAATTTGTCCACAGCTTCTTGCAAGACCAAACTAATAAAGGTGAGGGAAACCAAAGCAAAAATGAACTTGGAACTTCAAGATTAAAAGCTTCTGAGCAGCAAAAGAAACCAACTAAAAGACAACCTACAGAATGGGGGAAGATACTTGCAAATGACCTATCAGATAAAGGGCTAGTATCCAAGATCTATAAAGAGCTTATCAAACTCAACACCCAAGTAAACCATCCAGTCACTAAAGGGGCAGAAGACCTGAAGTGTCTCCAAAGACCTACATATGGCCAACGGGCATGTGAAAAAATGCTCTATCACTTGCCATCAGGGAAACACAAGTCAAAAACCACAATGAGACCGCCTGACACCAGCGAGAATGGCGAAAATGAACAAGACCGGAAACAACAAATATTGGAGAAGATGTGGGAGAAAGGGGAACCCTCTTGCACTGTTGGTGGGAATGCAAACTGGTACCGCTACTCTGGAAAACTGAAGGTTCCTCAAAGTCAAATACCCAAAACCCGACAATTGCACTACTGAGCACTTACCCCAAAGATATGTAGTGAAATGCTAGGACACCTGCACCACGATAGCGGTAATGTCCACAATAGCCGAACTATGGAAGGAGTCTCCATGTCCTTCATCAGGTGACTGGATGAAGATGTGGTCTGTATATGCAATGAAATATTAGTCACTAAAAATGACAACCACCATTTGCTTCAGTGGGGGTGGAACTGGAGGGTATTATACTGAGTGAAGTCCATCAGAAGGACAAATCCTATGGTTTCACTCATACATGGAATATAAGAAATAGTGAAAGGGATTGAACGGAGGGGATCTGAGGGGGTTGGAATTAGAGGGAGATTAACTCTGGGGAAACAAAGGGTTGCAGAATGAGGGGTGGGTGGGGGGATAGGGTATCTGTGACAGACACTGAGGAGGGTATTTGATAGAATGAGCACTGGTTGTTACAGAAGGTTGACAAATCGAATTTAAATGAACAAATATGGAGTACCTATAATTTATAGTGGTAATCTAAGGGAGCAAATGTGCCTCCACCAGCAAGGAACCCCTTCTCTAGTCAGTGGTGTAGACCATATAGCCAAGTGAGTATAGAAAAGTCTCAGGTCAGAGATCCCGCAAGGACTTTGTGTTTGGTCTTCTACTTAAAGCTCACCACTAGATTCCCATTTCACTCAATGCGGAAAAAATAGCCATTAAGAGCCTTAAGTTCTTGTTGTAGAAGACGGGTGGTAGGGAAGAGACCAGTTAAGAGCACCATGTAGAAATCAAGATGTGGTTTGGCCCAGGGTGTACATGGGAGTGGAAGTGAGAATGGGCCCAAAAAACCTTTTTTCAGGAAGGATGAACAATTGCTGGATACTCGAGGTAGGGAGCCCGGTATGAAAAAAAGTTCAAGAAAGTGAAGTGAGGAACCAAGCTTGATCAATAAGAGCAAATAGCTTTGACAGTGAACTGCTTGAAGCTTAAATTCTCATTAAATTCTGCTCAGAGCTTCTCCTTTCCTTGCGCCTCCTGCTAGGTGGTCTTGTTCTAGAACACCAGCATGGACCACAACTCCAAACAAAGGACCTCCCAACGTACCATCAGGGAACAAGAACTTTGGCCACAAATGCCCAGTTTCCTGGTACAATCAAATATGACAGCACTCCAACGATCGAGGAGATGGAGTGGAGAGCCAGCTTTCACTCAGGAACCTGACCAATCACCCTTCTGGGTCTGCAGTGTGGGCCTTGACCTTCATACATCATAACTGTGCTCACTAGGACAGGACACTGCTTGAATCCTCTGTAGATGATGTAGGAGCATCCTACCTAGCAACGTCTTGTGTTCTGCAAGAACCCTTGGTTTCCTTGGCAAGGTCAAGGAGAAGTGTGCTTCTTAAGCCCTATGCTGTCTTTAACTGGCTAACAAGGTGAGAAGTACCTTGGAATTCAAGATAGTTGGGTCTTAGGGGTCAGGGATAAAGAGGGCTTTTTTCCTCAGGTGTATCTGATGTAAAAACTACACATGTTTGTTATACCTTGAGTTTGGGCACATGTTTTGATCATGGTAATAGTAGTTTATACAAGAATATTCTTACAAATTCACACACACCAGAAACCATTGATAGGTTCCTACAGGGAACCAAGACAAGGGAAAGTTAACCAGAGAACAGTCTGTGGCGACAAGTGACCCTAGCAAGAAGAGTCAAAGAAGGCTGAGCCAATGCGAAATAGAAAAAGGTGACCTGAAGTCTTCTGTTCAGGGAGAGCCTGTAGCCATGGAGTGAAGGAAAGGAAGCTGGCTGATACCATTTAAAAAAAAAATCTTAACCAGAAGCCCAGAGAAGCTGGGAAGTTCATGTCTGCAAACCAAGTATGGTGTTCAAAAAAAAAAAAAAGGCGGGGGGGGGGGCTTCTAGTCCGAAACCAGCCACCTCCTCTAGAGTTACCACCAGGATAGACTCCACTTCTAGGACACTGGTACCCCTGGTAATGTCCAGTGAAACCAGATTCTCCGTGGGCCTCTAGACAAGCATCGAACACAGGAGATTCCAGGGCCAAACAAGGCCAAACTTGTGTTCTTCTAAAGAATGTATCAGGCCTAGGTCGAATGACCGAATCCTCTCAAATACCACTTTACTCCCACCTCCCCGAGGTTTGAAGGACAGTGATGGGTCTCCCCAGGTGATAGACCTCAGCACAACATGTACAGAGGATGGAGTCTGGCCAAAGTTCTTCAAACGCCTTCAAGTCAGGCTGAGCTTGACTTCAAGTCAGGCCTGACCCTCATGCACAAACTAAGTCAAGTCAGCATGAGCCTTAGGATCAAGGTTCAAGCCAGGACCAGAGATTAAATGGGAAGAATCCTCAGACTCAAGATGGTAACCTGGTGAAACTGGAGTCTTTTGACCTCGGAGTTAGCTTGGTCTCAAATTTGTTGTACTGACCTTCTATGCAGTATGAGCTTGTGATTACTTGTGTCAGATGACATCCAGTTTGATAGTTCAGTCACTGGAAAGTTGCAGGCATTTAGTGACCCCTCTCTAGGCATGTATCACTCCCAGGACCCCGGCAGGAGAGGAATTGACTATCAAACTAGCAGGACTAGGCATGCTGCTCCTCTAGGAATCTGTGATCAATCAACTGAGGCTTTTTGTTAGCTCCATATTGTATTCTCTCTGCCCTAGATCCTTCCATGTTATCTGTTAAGTTGTATACTATGTGGCATGGCCACCCCTATACTGGCCTGCATGAAGCCAAGCCGCCTTGGCTCTGCATCCTACTCCAAAATAGCAGCTGTAAGGGTGAACTGTTCCACAGGTCTGAGCCCTCCAAGACCCAATGTGCTGGGTCTTCCAATTCTTCACATTAGTGCAGAGACAGCAACTTGCCTTGTCTTGGAAAGTATCTCCTGACCAGTTCCAGATCCCTGACCACCGTAGTGACCCTGAGGCACATCTCTCCCTAGAGCATCCTCCTTGCATGTGCTTGAAGCACAGCCAGATTCTTAGCACCACCACCCCATCCCAAAAAGCAGAGGTCCCTTGGCTTTTTGACATGGACCAAGTAGAGCTCTGACCTCTCACCAGCCAGAGGTGCTAGCTCCATGAACTAGGTCAGCTTGGGAAAGCCCTTGCCTAGAGCTGGGCTTAGTGGTCAGGGCTGCCTCTGGGACTCCTTCCCTACTGCCTACCCCGGGCCTCTAAGGATGTGGCTATTTCTGTCTGTCACTGTTCTGTCCTTGAGTAGAGGAGGTATACAGTACTAAGTCCATCTGCTTGTCTTTGGGTCTGTAACCAAAGATATCCTGGGATACAGGATGCCAGGAGCTTGGGGAAGATGTTCTTTCCAATGATCCTGCTCTGACTACAGTATTCCTAGGACAAACTCTCCTGAAGGGACTTTCTTAACCTGCCTGTTCTACAATCTTCCTGGGAGATGAAATTCTCTGTAGAACTAGAGAATAGACCTAGAAGTTTAAGGCTGACCCAATTTCCTGCATGTTGCTAGAGTTAGGGGTGCCTCAATGATATCAAGGGGAGCCCTGGTTCTGCAGACCACTTGGTTCTATTGACCCAATCTGAACAGATTACTTCTGCTCTACCTCAAGTTCATGAATTCTCTTCTGTCCTCTCTATTCGAGTCCAGCCAGTGAGTTAGAACTTGGTAAAGTCCAATAGTTCTCCAACTGAAATGCACGTCTTCTATTTCGAGATTTTCTATCTTCCATTTGTTTCAAGTGTTCATAACTGTTCATTGGAGCATCTGACAACCCTTCTCTGATCGTTCTAATCTGTTCTCAGTGTTCACTTCTTGTCTGTCTTCCCCCTTCAAGCTGAAATTTTCCTGGCTCTCAGTAGGAGTAATTTTCGGCTGTATTGAGAAATCAGGCTTATAAGCCTGTTCTTATAAAAGAGGCCTATGTCCCCATTTGAGCAGGTAGTTAATCAGCCCAGAATGTACATCACTTTCACGAGCTGTGGATCAAATGTCCATTCAGTTAAGCACCTGCAGAGCTCTCCTGGTCGGTCTCCAGGTGTGTTGCCCAGATGGCAAGACTCCAGTCATTCCCTCCATGTTAGCTGGAGGGGGAAGTGTGCTGCTGCCCCCAGACTCCAGGAGGTGTCCCTCTCCTAATAACTGTAAAGGGAACAGCTTCTTCTGTGAACTCTGCTGTGGTAGTGCTCATTATGGTCAGAAAGGAGTTTGGGATTTTTTCCTCTCACCAAAAATGGTGAGAGGTGTTTTTTGGTTTTTTTTTTTTTTTTTTTTGCATTTCAATAGAACTAGCTTTATTATTATTTTTTTTTAATTAATTTTTATTGGTGGTCGATTTACCAACATACAGAAAAACACCCAGTGCTCATCCCGTCAAGTGTCCACCTCGGTGCCCGTCACCCATTCCCCTCCCACACCCGCCCTCCTCCCCCCTTCCACCACCCCTAGTTCGTTTCCCCGAGTTAGGAGTCTTTATTATTATTATTATTAAACAAAAGAAATGGTCTAAAAGCAAATGCAGATATGTACCGAGGGATGGACATGACCTGGTACTTACAGAGATGCTGCTGTGTCATAAATGAAAACAGAATGTTAGGAGAAAAATGATATTTCAGGTGATGTCTGTTTGAATAATCTGGAGACACAAGTGAAAGAAGGTGCTGTGCCAAGCAATCAGCAGGAACAAAACAGAAAAGAGTGCCAGTAAAGCACTCTTGTCCTATTGGGTGTCCTTGCCTCAGGCTTCTGGCTGGAGGTATTCCTTGGGGATATTTCTTATCTGTGCCTGTTGGCATCTCCTGGCTGCAGACCTCTGCAGTGCCCAGGCAAGGGCATCGAGGAGCTCAGAAGATCACCCATGAAATTTTTTTTGCTGGTTTGTTGCTCATCTCTCAAGATCCCTAGCAATTATGCTGACTTCTCTATTCTAGAATCTTCTGGTAGGGGACTTCTTCAGGGAATAGGTCACTTCCAGCCACCACTCTAAAATTAAGCTGCTGACAACAGCGACTACTCAAGACCGAGATAGAACACTGAATTTTTTTTTTTTGAAATACAGAATTTTATTTAGAAACTGTTTAAAGTAGAAAAAAAACCCTGTCAAGAAAGACCAGGTGGAAAATGGGTTCCCAATAAAATGGTATTTTAGGGCAACAAAAGTCTAAAAGGCCACAAAAGAGAAAGAGCACCACTGTTTTTTGAACAATGGCTAGTTACTTGCATTTTTTTGGCATTGTTAATCACTGAATCTGGGTTTTCCTCTGAATTCCACACAGAGCATGCACTACACAACAATTTTATCATAAAATATCTGCTTTCTACACACATTTTAGGACAAGCTACCACCAGGAACAAATCAATACAAATACATCAGGGGCTGAACAATCTCAGTAGTGGGTGACACACATTTTGCAGAATCCTGCCAAACAAAGGAACTGAATAGGCTAGGGGCAAAGCCAATGAGGAAGAGTTAAGGAATGAAATATTTTAAATATTAATAATTAATTCAGACACGGTACTGTATCTTCTGCAAAAGAAAATGAACATTTAGTAACACGCTAATGAATTTTATCTCCAAAGAGATTAGTGCACTGGCAAAGTATTCCAATAACAGTGGAGGGTGGTGGACAGCAGGTACCGAGAACACCCAGCCTTGCAGATCCTAAGGTAGCAATGGCCTTCACTGGTCACTCCCTTTGCCAGAGGTCCAGAAAGACTTGCAGCGTGACCACCTGCCTGCTGAACTTACACTCTAAGCAGCAAACTTTAAGGAGCCAAAGAGGAGTCCCCAGTGGACACAGGGAGTAGAGAAGAGAAACATGTTCAATGTAAACTTAAAAGACAGTAAAATGGGACATGACCCCCATTCAAATCCCAGAGATGTGGGCAAGTCCCCAAAAGTAGTTGTTAGATTTAGAAACTGGACACACCTCCTTTCCCAAAAACACATTACATAGCAATTTCAGGGATTACTGGAAAGATCGTCAGAGAAATGTTCAATGAAATTCAAGCTCTTCAACATCTCAGGGCTGAAACGTGCCCTCTATTCATCCAGGCAACAATGCCTCTTGCTTCTTAGAGGAGGGATACGATTGGTCAAGGACACTAAATGGCTTTACAGAGCAACTTTTTAAACTTCCCTTTTGAGCCAAGGTCTAGGTCTTTGAGGATTCAAGCAGCCCTGCAAGGCCTGTGAACAGCAGATTCCAAAGGTCCAGAGGTCTGGCCCTTCCTTCCCAGACACCTTGTCAAACATGTAACATCTCCTGTCATGGTACATTTTATATTTTGAAATATGGAAGCATATTTTAAATACTCTTAAGGCATTTATTAAAACGTTCTCTGCCAAGATTTCACATTACCTTAAAATTCAAATCAGTCTTTACATTTCTCTACTGAGGACTCCACCTCAGTGTATGACATAAAAGCACCTTCTCCAGCAGTGAGTGTTACCAGCATCCACACAGTGAGCCCCATGGTCAGCCTCTCTGTTCTCCAGGTGACCCAACTAGGTGTTAATACTGCTCTGCTACAGGGTAAAAGCTCCCAACTCAAACTCATTGGAAAAGGGGTGAAACTTCTGCAAAGTTCACTTTAAGAAGAGGTACTGTTTGCTCATGAAAAGAAACCAGTGAGTCCTCTAAGAATAATAAAAGGGGATATTTTACAGTTAAGCACATGATTTGGAGTGAAGAATTCGGATGTTGCTTTACTGGTCCAGGCTGTTAATACTCTTCTTGTTCCTCCTGTGGGCCCCCTTCATCAGGTATCACAAAGCCTTCATCTGTGGCATAGAGAATGTCCACGATCCTCTGCAATACAGGGTTGTTTTCCCCTTCGTTCTCCTGGCAAATCAATTCAATGTTTCTTAGCTTTCCAAAGTAGAAATCTCTCTCTTTCTCCAAGTCTTCGACGGTAAGTTTCAATACATTGACCTGCTGCATCAATTCAGCTGCTTCATCATCCCCGTTGCCCACACCAGGATTCTTTCGCACCACACCCGGGCCAGCCTTAGGGGTTGCAGTAGTTCTGTGTGTTGCAATGGGCCTCTGTGGAGCTGCACTGCTAGAGCTGAGAGGTTTCTTCGGTTTGTTCAGAGCTGGAGCAACAAGGGAGGGAGCCACTGCAGTTCCTTGACCTTGTCTGGCAGCTACAGGGTCATAGTCTTTTCCATCATAGTCTGCATCAAAAAACTTCTTGAACCACTGAACAAATTCAAAATTGTCCTGAAACTTTCCTTTTAATAATTTGTCCACAGGAATTATTTTGTAAACACCCATTCTCTTAAAACCTGCTTGTAGTATTTTGAAGTTCTGGATGTATTCATGCTCTAGTTTAGCCTGGAATTTCACTTTCTTCAAGGCGATGGAGCCAGGGAATAGCATGTCCATAAACCGACAATAGGCAGCCCCTGAGTACAACTGTTCAATCTTTGTCAGATTCAGGTGCAGAGACTCATTGATGCAGGCCAGCATATCATGTCGACTTAGGTTATCCCTGGTGACGGACGTTGAGTATACGTTCACTGCCATCTTCGGCTCTCGGCGGGACCGCGTCCACTGCCTGTGCCCGGCTTCAATTCTGTCTTCGTCTCGTTCCAACCGCCCGACCCCTGAATTTTTTTTTTTATATATCCTTCCCAGAATATCTCCTTACTCCTAACTATAGTCGGCAGCTAAGTATTATCAAAGTCAAAAACCTTTTGGTTTGCTTATCTTCATCCTTCTGGCCCCCATTCCCATCTTCTGACACTTAAGCAAAAACAAAGCTATCCTGAATGTTGTCTCAGACCATGACTACTGCTGTGAATATAACAGTTTTAATCTCCTATTCACCCATGGATGAGCAAGTAAACAATTACCACTGTACGGGGATATAACGAGACATCAGAAACTTGTCCTACATACAGCCTAGGTGAGGACACATGCCATGTGGGCCATATGGAACAGGGACAACCAGGAGTTGTAAAAGGCTGGCTCTGTAGTGACAAGGAGGTGGGTGTCCTCTGGTTCCCATGGAAGATGTCTTAAGTTTTGTCTAATTCTATAAGCTAACAGGGAATGGAAACCAGACACCTAGGGATAAGCAGAAGCTGTGCCTAGTCCCTTAACAAGAAGGGTTGTCTAGCTGGGGGGCCTCCTCCACAGGAGCAGAGTCTAGTGGGGAACTTGTAAGGCCATTCAAGGCCCTCTGATCTTCCCCAGGGAACAAGACAGTTCTTAACACAGGGTCTCTATTTTAGGCCTAAGCCACTCTGGAAGAACCATGGTCTTTATCCTTATGCTTCAGACCAATTAGTACCACCTCTAAACACTTCAGAAGGCAGACTTCCTTCTACAGATTTCCTCTAATACTTCAATTCCCCAATTCCCCTCCTATCATTAATACTACCTCCAGTTTTAAGCCTCTTGCAATAATCAGGACTGCTGCTGACTTCATTCCAACCCTATCAGCCAAAGCCAGTTCATCAGGAATATATGCTAGTGGTGGGCTAGGTTCGAAGGAATCAAATAGACCATTGCAGAAATGGAAGAATTTTTTTTTTCCAACATGCTCTAATCCACTCAGAATCTGCTTACCTGGAATGTCAAGATTGAGGCTAAGTCTGTGATAAACAATACTTGTACTCTCAAAACAGGATGTATCCAAATCGGGTACTACTGCTATGCAGATACCAGGCTTAAATCTGCCTGCCCCCCTGCTCCCTACTAATCCTCTATTGGGGCTGATTGTTAGACTTCCAGATATTTAAAATGCTCTCCCCTCCAGTAGACTGTCCTTCCCTAAGGATATCCAGAAACCCCCAAATTAAGGCAAGTACGGGCTACTGGAAAACTTCTAAGACCGATACTTCCCTCCTGCATGATACACAAGAGTGGATTCCCATGATAAGAATAATACAAATGGAAAGTGGTCAGACACTCCTCTCCCCCAACAAAAAGCTACTTGTGACACCTGCTCTTGTCTAGAGGCCCAAAAATATAAATTCACTAGCTATAGTTGAGCAATTATACTTAGTTCTTAGTTGGGTAAAGAGGAATTGGAGCTAGTACAAATGCTTCTTGCTGGAACTAGAATATGGTCAAGAACAAGTCAATAGGTCAAAAACAAAAACCACCTGGCTTTCTAGAACTGACCCAGCTGGATTTTTGGACCAGTATTCAACATGAATAGCACTTAGTAACCTAGGTCCCTGGCTACTAGGTCTCTAAGAACTAACAAGCTCTGTTTCCAATAACTTTGTATTAGAGTTGGATGATGCTTTAAAGATTCTGGTTAGGATTCAACTGTACATCTGTTAAGTCAGATGATTCTACATCTTTGGCAATTAAGGAGTAGGAGTGACTTCAGTCTAACTACAGGCTACATTCCCAGGAAAGCTCTCTAATTGGAATTGCTACAATAGTTAAGATCTGGATGGTCTTATTTCTTCCGTTGACCAAGAGGCCAACAAGGGGGGCAGGGATGGAAAGAAGACTTATAGTGCCGGTCTTCCTAGCAGTTCTATTGAATACCGGCAAACTTGTCACCCCACAATGATGGAATGAGGGCACTAAGATCTCTGTTGCCTACATGCAGATAAACTTCCAATGACCGAGTATCAGTAAGCAGCATGATTTTTCCCCTGAATCTTGTAGTTCTCTCCTGTTTCAATTTTTCCAGAAGATATTGAGAAATAGCCTGACAGGATGGATGGGTATTAAGCCTAAGACAAGGGCAAAAGAACCATCGAACTTGGATCCAAGCCCAAAAATGCCTTAGGTCAAAGCATGCAGGTATTCTACACTCGCATCTGTTTGGTCACCGGCTGTTGAATACTAAAGGGAGGATTGTGGGGGGAAAGTGGCTCAAATGAAGCAAATTCTGCAAGAGCTGGTAGCTGAAATGACTTAGGGTCTTGCTGCTCACCTGTAGCAAATGAGGCTATGTAAAAGGACCTCTATATCCATGGTGATACTTGAGTTCATGGAGCTGACCAGTCTGTACTGGCTAGGGAACAGATTCTTAGGAGTTTTTAGCTTGAGAAAATCCAGGATGACTGGCGATACCTACTCCATCTTTCTCCAAAACCAGCCAACCCAAATACCCAGCTTTATTTTGTGTTGTCTCAGTTTATGGTCTCAAGATTAAATTTGTACAAGAGGACTTAGCTGAACTAGTAAGATACATTAGGGCATGCTGAAGTAGTATGATGGGCCGAGACCAGGGAAGGTCCGAGGTGCAGGTCCTCTGTTAGACCCAGACACCCTCAGGAATGGCCAGGCCTTGGAGTAATAGCTATTGTTAAATTTACAAGGTTAAAGGGATAGAAATATTGGTGAAGGTCAAGACCCTTCTGCCAATAGATTTAGTCGAAGTGAAAGCGAGAGGTTGTATGAAATAATAAATGATCCAGAAAGAATGTAAATTCTACTCTTGGTCTTCAATGTCCTGAGCTGTACACAGGACAGAAAAGGGAAGAGAGCAGACTTGAAGGGAGATCTCTGGGGTAGTGAGGACTTTGTGATCAGGATTTGGGTTATTGGCACAGGCACTTCCAACATGGCTTAAATGGCACCCTTGTGATGAGATGCACAGATCTTAAGTGCCTTTTCTTTCAAAGGGAAGAAGTTGTAAACCAATATCGAACTAGAACATGCATATTAACTACTCTATGTACTTAGGGCAAACGCAGCTGATGCCTGTAACAAATACATCAAAAACAAAACAAATACCAAAATGGTAACTGTAGTGACTAAGTGGTGCAGCACTATAAAACTTCAATTTTTCAATACGCTTAAGTTTTTTCCTAATGTGGGGTAGGGGAGTAGGTAAAAACGTACCTGGAAGCCTGAAAGTCAAAAGCTGATAGCTTAACTCCTCACACATTAGCGTTTATTCACTTACAGAAAAACAAGATCTCACGGGCCATCCCATAGTTCTTTTCCAACTGATTGTATTAAGCCATACTTTGCTATCCTACTGAAAACAGGGAATTCATTTGTGTACAAGAAAACCCTAATCCTCAATCATCATAGGAACTTCTAGATAAAAGAGCCACTTGGTAAGTACTTTAAGACCTTGTGTCTCAACTCTCAGACCTATAGGCAGTTACTCCCAAACAGCACCTTACTCACATGGACATTGTAGGTTAAGTCTCAAATTAAACCTAAATTAAGACTAACCACTCCAACTAAAAATCCATCTGTAGGATTCACTTAGTTGATCTGGACTTAAGTATAACTTCATCTTGGGAACAGATCATTTTTTCCACCCAAATTTCTAAAGTGTTTTCTCAGAGCCTCTCAACTGATCATAATACTCTTCAGAAACTCAAAATTCCAAATTTAGTATAACATCATGAAACAGAACTATCATAGGCTCATTATGCCCAGGATGCAGAAAGTTCCTATAATTTTATGTTCTGGCTTTTTTTTTTCTGTAAACCTCTCAGATGTGATTATGCTGCTAATTTGTAGCAAAAAGGAAAACTTGGTATAGTGCTAAACAAAATAACTGACTTGTATATGTCCCGGTAGAATTTGGTATTGTGAAACGGTGAACTGAAAGTCCAGATTGCCAAAAGAGAAAAGCTGCAGAATGCTAAAGAGACCGGAAGTAAAAAATCAGGGGTGAGTGGGCTAGTGGGGGTATGCGGCCAGGCAGGCCCTTGGGTACAGGACCCAAAGTAAGGGCTCCACCAGCATGGCTGAGGTGGTGGTCTACCATGATGCTCCTATCTTTCTAACGTTAACTGGGTCTCCTGTATCTTGGAGGCTTTTTGCCTGAGTTCTGACTAGTGTTGAAAGAAATCAGTTCACATATAAAAACAGACCCTTCATGTGTGGTTCTGGATGAACCTGGGGGTCCTGGTTTCCTCACAGCTTGGAGAAACCTCCAAGAAGTCTCCAATATGAGAAAATCTCAGAGCCAGTAGGAGACCTGAGTGTTCATCTCCATAATTCATGTTCATTCCCAAATAAATGGTGATGCTTCTAGGGCTTCTGAAATGCCTGTACATCCTCCATAGTCCTGCTAGGGCTTGAGGCTGAGAAACAGAATATCTAGGCATTCTCTGGTTCAATGAAATATGCAGGGGCTAAATATTCAACTACCCCCCCCAAAGCCTGTCTCTTGCTCTCAGGCTAGGGTCTAAGAGGCTCCTGACACAGCCAGGATTAGACTGAGCCTAAATCTTGCACTGATTAGGCAGTGTTAGCCCCTGGGACAGGGAGGGAGAAGGAGCATGTGAATGGCCAGTCTGGCTGCAGGAACACCATTCCTGAGGCTATATGTCCACATGAAGCACCTCTACCTATGGTTACCAAAAGCCAAGAGCCTCATCCTGGCAAGGAAGCCAGCCACATGGTTATGAAGCACCAAACATCATAAAAACTGGGCTCCTCCCAGGAGTTCGAATTCTCCGTGGTGGAGCAGGCCCCAGGATCCTTAATTCCTACTCCTGGGAATCCTCTGGCCTTGATGTGCAGCTGAGCTCAAAGGCAGCATCTCCTGTAGAAGTTGCAGCAGGCTTTCCTGGAGCATAGTACTGAATCTCACCTGTCCCAGAGTCCTCGGGTGGGACCATCTTGGCTTCCTTGGTGGTGCCTTCACAGCCGAGAAACTGGGCCACTCTTCTGATAAGAGTTATCAGGTTTCTATGGTATGGTCCAGGAGAAGATAAAACAGGGGAACCAGAACTGGTCTCTACCAAAAACAGCTAGCCGTCTAAACATGTGGCTCTAGGAGCCAGGATAGTTCACATAGGACCGGATAGTGAAGCTGCTTGATCTAAAGGGGCTTAAATTAAGATGGAATGAAGGAGCTTGTCAACGTGGAGTCCCTTTCTTGGAATATACTCTAAGACCTCCAGGACAGTAGAAACTCACCAGGCAGAACCTTACTCCACAAATTTCCTAGAGGTTCTAAATGAAATACTGGAGTTACCTTGGCAGCACAGAAAGGGGCGATGGGGCCCAGTGAAGTGGGCATGCTGGGAGAATCTATTACAGGAGTCCAGAAATTGAATGGAAGTTCCTGCACTTGTGAAGGCTATTGGGGGCCCACTAGTGAGTGGGACATGGCAACCCTAAGTTCACTTCCTACAAGACTAGGTTAAAGGCAGGGGAAGAGTTCATGGAATTTGGCTCCCTAATTAGCAATGGGGATTATTCCACACCCTTATAGTGACCCAAGCAAAGTGGTCAGAGCAGTTGACTATTGTAGTCAAGGAACCATGACTTTCAAAGAACTGTAGAAATGATTGAGAACACGTCCAATATTAAGCAGCACGTTTGGCTGAATATTAGGATGAAAAGATTAAAGGGTAAGGGACATAACACTCAAGATCTCTTGCCTAACTCCTGAGCCTGATCACCATATGCATTCAGTTTTCCAAGACTGTCTAAACTTGTTCTGTCCATACTATAGAAGGACTGTCAACATAATTTTTTTTTCCCTTCAGGATGCTCAGCCAGTTCAGTGTCATGTTGACCATGCAGAGTAAGAAGAGGCTAGTATATAGGAGGCCTTGCTAAAACACATGGATCTCAGAGGGTAGGAGACGAACTCCAATTCTTCTGGAAATAAGTTCCCAAAATCTTGTAGAATTCAAGAGCTTAAGGCACACTGAGGCATCCCTTTGTAGGAAAAGAAATTGTGGCATCTTGCATCTACAACTGCAAAGAATCCCAGTGCCCGACAGGTGCCATGAGGGTTCTAGAGGCTATACTCTAGATCTAGGCATGTACTGTTCTAACCCACATACTCAATGACCTGGAAGAAGCTGTCAGCCTTGTTTTCGGTTGAGAGCTGAAAAGGGCTCTACAACACGTCCAGGCTGTGGAGCAAATGGCCTTGACGTGAAACTTGAGCTGCATAATCCAGCAAACCTCAGGGCTGGTAGAGAGCTCGATGAGGAAAAAGGTGCACAGTGGCATTCATAGCACACCGTCCAGAGAAAATCAGATTGTGGGTTCCCAAGATCCTACCTAAAGGTATGCCATGTGCATATAGCCCCACAGAGAATGGTCCTAATGAAGCAAAACATTAGCCTGCTGTTTAAGCAGTTGAAGCAATAGTTTAGCAATGATCTGTGAGGATGGGTGCCATCCTTGAGGATTGAGAACCCTGAACAGAACTCTTCTGTGGTGGTCTATCCCAATAAAGAGAACATGGGTCTAGAAACCAAAGGGTAGAAGTAGGTGTGGTGATAATACTACCATTGCCAGTGACCCATGGGGGACTTTGTGTTTACTATCTCAAACTTGGCTCTGCAGGGTTAGAGGCCTAGTTCCAAGAGAAGAGCTTGGGGGAAAGGATAGGAGGGAGGGCTCATTCTTTCCAGGGGACACAGCAAGGGTCCCATTGAATCCTAGGATATGACTGCAGCCCAGACATCTTGGATTCCTGGTATCCAGGACCCACAGGCAGGAAAAGTCATGACTGCAGCAGGGGTGGCTGACCCTGGCTGATCAGGTGAAGGTGTGGAGCTGCCAGTATATGAGGAGGGCAATGGGCAAAGTATGGTAGCCCAGTGATCTACTTGGACAACTGTATTCCCTTTCCCAGGTGTGACTATGAATGGACAAGTTTTGCAACCCAACCTGAGAAGAAGAAGTCTACTGGGGACTCCACCTCAGGAATGAGGATTAATTCTCCCCTAAACCAGTGAGGGCAGCAAAGGTGGTGACTGAGGGTCAGGGGAATCTTTGGAGATGGGAGAAGACAAGGTCCTGGGACCAAATGCAGTGACACTGGCTATGCATCATATTGCTAGCCCTTTCCTCCCTTTCCTGAGCTCAGGAAGAAGGGGCCTACCAGGGCCTAGGAAGAGCTGTTCCCCCAAAACTCAGACCAAAGAGGTGTCACTCTGCCCTCTGCTTGATAGGTTTCAGACAATGGCCAACGTGACTCCAATTCCTGACCGTCTGCAAGTTCTCCAGAAATGCTCCTTTCTTCCTTGGAAGGGCATTGATCCACTCTAAGAAATCTGGAAGGTCAGGGCAGCCCGGGTGGCTCAGCAGTTTAGCGATGCCTTCAGCCCAGGGCCTGATCCTGGAGACCTAGAATCGAGTCCCACCTCAGGCTCCCTGCATGGAGCCTGCTTCTCCCTTTCCCTCTGTACCTCTCTCTCATTAATAAATATTAAAAAAAAACAAAACCTGGAGGCTCTAACTCCCCTCACAGCAAGGGGTCTATCCCCCGCCTGATCACAGAAAACATGCCAACCTGCTCACAAATGGAGTCTTAACACAGCATTTAGTAGGATGTAGGCCAATGTTTCTTGGAGAGGCTCAGAGGTGCTTGCGCTGAAAGATGATTCAGTGGCCTTGGAAATGAAGTAGATTGGAATTTTGAAGGATTGTATACTCAAAGCAAAAGTCAAATAGGTCAGCTTACCAGACTTAGAGTTGCTTTTCTCAGACATCCCAGAACTTGAAAAGCTGTTTTCCTGTGGCATCTGTGCATCTGATCACAGGCACAGCCATAATAGGAATCAATTATGGAAGCTACCAGTAAGTAGACTTGTAAGTAGACTTGTTCTTTCTCAGGACCGTAGTCCAAGGAAAACCTCCTAAATCCTTTCTTACCTGAATTTTTACTGGTATTAAACATGAGCCCAAAGAAAATAGCACATGCCTCAATATGGGTAGCCCTTACAATGGGAGAGGAATGTCCCCTCTGATCATTAGACACTTCGTGGGAGCAGGTGTTCAAGAACTCCCCTGCCTCTAGTGGAGGGTGGAATTTCCCGACACTTGCATTGCCAGATCTCCTTGTCCTAAAATAATCCATATATCAAGATCATTGGGAACAAGTGATTCTCAGGGTCCAAGCCCTTCAGAGAGAAAAGGACCAGTGGAAGTTAATACTAGGATGCTGGCAGGAGGCTTCTTGGAGGAAATTAAAATGGAGACTTGACATTGTACATCCTATGTGTCAAATACACAACAGCATGTACTTATGTCATAGAAGGTCTTCACTACCCTAAAAATCCTATTCCACCAAGAGGAGACCCCTGAAGTAAACTATGAACTCTTAATGAACCTAAAACATCCCCAGATATTACAATATTGTAAATAAGATATTACAACTTTAGTGGATGTGGATATTACAGCCCTATTGGAGGATGCTGATAATGGAGGTACCTATGCACCTGTGGGGCAGGAGGTATATGGAAAAATCTCTACCTTCCTCTGTTTTGTTCTATGTCTTGAAATCCCACATTCCTCTTTGGATCCAGGGCCCTGTCTCACTCCCACTACCTCTGACTGGGGCATCTCTCCTTGGAGTTCAAGTCTCCACATGGCATCTTTCATGACCACCCCCTAAGTTCTCCAGAATCCCATGCCAGGGAGTGTCAAGTCTTCCAAAGCTAGACCCATGTCTGTGAGTGTACTGCCAGCACATAAGTTGCTCACTTTAGGAAGCAGGGTTAACTCCCTTTCGAAAAGAAAGCTGTTTCATGGGCAATTCCCAGTGTGAACACTTCTACTTTAATGGAACAGCTTATTCTAAGGATACAGAGTGTGTTGGTGATAATCTTGTACACACTTCAGAATTTTTTTTGGCCCTCAAGTGCCCAGCTGGCCTGTTAAGTTCTTCCCACCCCCCCACCCCCAAGATGGCCAGTTGAATGTTGACCTACTTTCACAGCTAGTTGAAACGCTATGACATGTGGTGTAGTATTTGGGTTCTCCTTTTTTCCTTTTTTTTTTTTTAAGATTTTATTTGGGCAGCCCCTGTGGCTCGGCCATTTAGTGCCACCTTTGGCCCGAGGTGGAATCCTGGAGACCCAGGATCGAGTCCCGCATCAGGTTCCCTACATGGAGCCTACTTCTCCCTCTGCCTGTATCTCTCTCATGAATAAAATATTTTTTAATATTTCTATTCACGAGAGAAAGGCAGAGACACAGGCAGAACAGATCTCTGTTCAATGGACTAAAAGTATAATTTTTGTAACACTTCTGGTCCCAGTGAACAGACCTGCTAAGCATCACCTAGGTCAGGTTGTAGTTCTTGACCAGATAGCCAGAGGAGTGTATGGCCTCCCATCACTTCATTTCCTCCTCCACTTCCTCCCCTTAGCAGGGCCCAGTCACAGTACAGATCTGGCCACTTCAACCAAATGGGGGACTTCCAGGGCACGGCCACTGGAGGTCCAGTGTGGGGTAGAGCTGCAAAATCACTGGCAAGGGCTGCCTATGAAGAATACACCATCCAATCAAATGGTGGGATGACTCCTGAAATCACTGACCACTGGAGCCTGTCAGACAAGTATTCCCCTTTAAGGTAAACCTTAAGGATGCAAGGCCTATACTTCATAGCTGCCCTAGCCCTCACCTGTCCTACTGAAGTCCACCTCACATGTGTAGAGGAACAGCTTCCCAGTCCCTAGTGGGCAAACTTAGAAGTGGGAGACTGGAAGAAAGAACTAGTGCCCATCACTGCAGGCAGTCTCCGGGGGCTACTGGCACTCACTTTTACTCCTCCACTATCCATCCTAAATTCCCTTTACCAACCCACACCTCCCCTGGTCTCAGTGACTAACTTGATGATATGACTCAAACTCTCATTCCTGAGGGGTCTGAGTGCCTGATACTCCTCCCTTCTCAGGCTGGTGTTGCTGTACTAGTCATTCTTTCACTCAAGTGTGACAACATATCCAAGAGGACTACTCCATGCCCTAGATCCCCTCCTGCTGCCTGGTATCACAGAAGCCCTATTGCATTTTGATGATCAGGGCCAATGCTCCTACCAGAAGAGTGGCCCTTTTTGTCTGCTGGTTTCGGACACAAGGAACCCAAGATCCCCAGTAACAGATAAGACTGGAAGGTCAACAGGATCCTATGGCAAGAGTGTGCTATTCCTGAACAGAATCTATTATAGAAGAAGCAAGAGTTGCAGGGACAGGAAGCACAAAGTCCCCCAGCGAGTCAGTTATGGCAAAGGGGGGGGGGGTGCTCTGCTGTTTCAACCTTTTGGTTTCTATACCCATGTGTCCCTTCCCCTAGGGACCTAGCCCCTTAGAGACCTCTGTTTGCATGCATCCAGGAGGATACCTGTCCTTGCAGAGGGTTGCCTCTGAGCTAGTGCTATAGCTATGTCTTCAGGAAGCTGTTCCAATGCTCTATCAGGCCAGCACCCTCTGAAAGGCCTAGCATAAGCTTCAGCCACGAGGTCCCAGGATTGTCTCCTCAGCATCTTCCACCAGAGAGGAAACCTTAGAGCCAACCCCCCAAGGTAGCTCACAATATCTCATTATTGTGCATAAGATAGTGACCCTTTTTCTAAGGAACCATTCTGCCAGGCCGTGGTCCTCTCTAACTTTTGTTAACTGTGTCCAGTGTCCTAGGGCTGAGTTATAAATGGATTCCAGAAAGGCCATGGCACAGCTTCTTGGACTGGAGAACCTGAAGACTGCTAGAAAGTGGTAGAGTTCTATCATTGGTGGTCCTGAATCCCACTGTCTCTCCTGGTATCAGGGTCTCTGACATGTCACCATGTTGTCACCAGAACTCCTTGTTTGGCCTCTGTTAGCCAAACAGAGGTCTTGCCACATATACCCTCACCTCTGCCCCCACCACATGCTCCAATCTGTGTTTGGTGGCTCTTAAGCAAGAGCTACTTTTCCCCTATGTCCTGTGACAAAAATCCCAAAGGTTCACAGCTAGCTCCTTGCTCAGCTGCAGACCTACTCCGCAAATATATCCAAGTGAGTATGACCTTGGCCAACTTTGGGTATCCTTCAAGGACAAAATGTCCTTGTCTGTCCTTGACCCTTGATTTGAAATTTTTTGTGAAAGTAGTGACACATCTTCCCATTGCCAACTAACATCTAGGGATGGGAAAGCACAAGTTTTTAGAGCTTTGAATGAAAGACCTTTGTACTGCAGGCCAAAGGAAATTATCTTAGATCCCAAAGGGTGTTGTGTTCCCAGGGTGGTTTTTTTTTTTTTTACATGATGTCCCCAGTGTATTCTGATTTGGAAGGTTCCAATTGTTATGTTGATGGGCGTCTGATTTGGGAACAGTAGGAAAGGGGCCCGATGGTGTCATCAGCTCTGAAAGTCCTTGGTCTTGTAATCACAAGATGGTTCTAGGTGGCTAGAAGTAGCTCCTCTACTTCCAACTAAGCCTGGGCGAGAGATTCCTTCTTCTATAGCAATACTAACCTGGTTGATAGTAAGGAGGTCATGAGGGAAAGGCTACCAGGCCACACTGGTGACTAAAGCTGCCATGGATAGGGGCAAGTTCATATGCATGAAGAATTAAAAGCCCAGGAGTACTGGTTCCAGGATGAGAAGGACTATCCTGGGAATGGTTCTGATAGCTTCCCAAACTGACTTCTCTTCCAGTGTGTCTTGGCCACGGCCTCTAACTGCTGCTTGAACTTCTAGACAATATCCTCCTCCAAATCAAATGGTGCAAAGGGCCCTATCTCAAATGAAGTAAACCATCTGGTGGAACAAATGCTCTTAGGTCTTGAAGTAATGGAAAAATGCTACCATGGATGAAACCTGATGGGGCTCTTCTGAGAGCTGTTCCCTGCACAGGGGCAGTACCCTTAACTGATGCTCCTCTGCAGTCCTCACCAGCACTAGAGCTCTGGGATTGCTTGAAGTACGTTGAATCTGACCACTGCTGTGAGGGTGAATTAGAGGGGCAACCTGTCTGGAGGGGAAGGGTCCCCCCCACACTTGAAACTGGACACTTAGGCTCCTGAGGTACAGGCTTGGCCCAGTTGTGCTGTGAGGCCCCCCTCTCCCTTTTCTGACTTACATAACCAGTAAGAAGGGGACCCCAGGATGTTTCTGACCCTTTGTGAGCCTGGCCCGCTCTTCTAGAGGCCCTGGATTTGACACTAACCATGTTATTTGATAGGAGTTGAAGAAAATGATTCAGTCTTTTGTGACTAATGGCTTTTTCTTCAAACCATCCCACCTGCTTTCAATTTCTGATGGGTTCCTTTGGGCTGATGGAGATGTAGGAGAGGTGCGTATCCTTTGTAACAAAAGACTAAGTGATCTCTCATTTACTCAAAATCAATGTTTTCTTAATGTGTCTGAAGTTTCTGATGCAACTGTATATTATAGGCTATAACTCCTATTTCCAGTATACAATGCTACTAATAAAAACAGAACCTGAATATATTAAGATGTTCCCAGTGCTCAGTGCTCCATGAGCTACCAGAATATGGACCAGTCTGGAAGCTCGGAGTGCCCAGCCAAAGGATAGATCTTGCTTCCTACTGCATCATTGGCACTTCACTTCACCCCTTGTCATCTCCCCAGTTCCCAACAAAGCTTGAGGGGCAGGAAGGCAAAGCTTGAGGATGTCTCCTACCTCAAAACCCTCTCAGTTCAAATTCCTCCCCTCTCAGGAGGAAGAGAGCAGACCTTAAGTGGTGTGACTTCCCAGGAACATGGAGAAAGGCTTTCAGACTTTATTGGGCCCTAGAGAAGTAGAACTGCAGGTTTTGAGATCCTTCCTCTGTAGGAAGTTAGGCTGGGCATCTTTACCTAGCATGCCATGACTTCCTTCCCAATCATGTAAGGGTGGGGGAGGGGGGAAATGTCACAGGACTCCAGGGTTGGGCTGTGGAATGAGGTGGTCCAGCTTCCATTATAACTGTCAGGGAGCCACAGTGAATAGCTAGTTGGGGCCCAGTCTAGTGGTGGTTCAGAAAGCCGGAAGGCCTAAACGAGCCTCCACACCTGTTCTCAGGGCTCCGCTGGGAGTATTATTGGAAACAATTGGTTTCTTGACTGCTAAGAAACCTAATTCAAGACCAGGTACTGGGGAGGGATCCTTGGGTTGGGACTATAACAGTGGTGTAATTCGGTGTCTTGGCTCCAGGCTTAGTACTGTGGGTCAAGCCCACATTGAGTTTCTTTGCTGAGGGTGGTTGGGTGCATGGCTGCATTTTCATGCAGCCCCAGCCAGGTCTCTTAATATCCGTCACCTGTAGGACAGAGCCCAGGCAGGCTTGCTTTTTAAAACTAGAAGGCACATTGAAATCTATGTCGAATACAGCACTCCAGAAAAGTCTTTCGGGGGCTATCCCCTCACCAATACTTCTGGATGTTTTTAGAATATAGACTCTCCTGGTCTTTCACCTTAATGTTCTTGTCAGTTTTCTTGACAAACCCTGGGTTGGAGCTTCTGTTCCTCTTGGCTCTAGGTGAGTCTTTTGACTCCTCTTAAATCCGGAGGCTAGAGCACCACAGGACTTCAAGGAGAACCTTCTGTGGGTTGTGGAATATCCAAGTTCCTACCAGGTCATCGTGGACTTCTCCATGAAGGGCTGAGGTGCCACTTGTTTTCCTGTACTTCAAGTTTGAGTCTGATCGTCCTGCTTCTTCCTTGCCCGGGTTCTGCTCTCCTTTAGATACACTCCCCTGATCTGTACCCTCACCCTCTGTGCTGCTGCTTCATCTCCTTTGCTGGCTCCTTTTTCTACCATGTTCTCCTTAACAGTTCTGTTCCATGGGACTCTAAACTGTTCATCCTGAGAATTCTCTCCAGGATGACAAACGAAAGCCCCGGTGACCTAATACCTCTAGATCTCTTTTCCACCTTGCAAATGACCAGCCTGAACAGAGCTTCAGACCCATGTATATTCATCTACTTGTTTCATGATCTCTCCCATCACAAAATGGATCTTGTGTGCATTTTCCCCAAACCTATCTTCCCTTTCTGATAGCATTCTGCACCTAGATGGCCAGGTCGGAACCACTCTGCTGGATTCCTCTATCCACCTTGCCATGCACCTAAATCTAATCCGAGTCTGGATTCTAATCCTCTAGAGTTTGGATTTAAGCAACAGGTGAAAGATTCGTTTGAATTAGTCTTCATCTCTTCCTCCCCGTTCACTACAGCAGCATTCTAACTTAATCCTCCTTTTTAAGCTTACCTCCTTCCAACACTTAATTCTACATAGTCTTACCTATATTCCACTAAATAGCCTTATATTTGTCATGTTTCTAATGTTGAGCAACAATATAGGGCAGGGCACAAAAGCAAGGGCTGTTTTCTTAGGAAACTGGTCCTCCAAGCTCTCTGGCTGTCTCCCTAACAGCTCTCCTGCCCTTACTGCTGCTACTTGCTCATCCTAAGGGGATGACAGGCAGGGCTGCTGGAATGTGAGCCTCTCAGGGGATCCGGAGACTAAATAAGGGGCCTGCCAGAGCTCTGCCCCTTCGAAGAGCCTTATTTTCTTCTGGAAGCTTCCTATGTCCTTCAGAAAGGGATCTTGAGAATGGAGTATCTCCAATTCAGGAAGCCAGGGAGAGAATTGGGTTACATTTTAAAAAGGATAGGGCAAGGAAGAACAGCAGCAGAGGGACAGAGGGATTTGACATCACCATGGAAACCAGTGCCTGGTAGGGAGCTTGGGGAAGCAGTGGAGGGCTGCTAAATACTGGAGGGGTGGAGCCTTGTGCACATGTGGGAGAGCCAAGCAGTGAAACTCTTCATACTCCTTGTTGAACTCCCTAATTTCTACTTTAACCTGGCAATTGTTAGACAGCCGAGCCTCGTGTAGTTCTCCATTGATTATAAGCAGTCCTGTCGATCCCTAAATGGGGAGATACAGTATGGTCTTTAATTAGCAACTCTATTTCCTCCTCAAAGTGAGGGGAAAATAGCTGCCCTTGCAGTGCCCATAGAGAGCCAGGCTCTGTCCTAGAATGTTAAATCAATAGTTCTTGTGGTCTCTGAGGATTAAATGGTGATGGGTAGAGATGCTCTCTTCATTAACTAGTAGAGCTCTATGTAAAGCTTCAGTGTATCACTTGATTCAAATAAACCCATATTGGACAGATTTTTCCAGGGACTGAAAAAGGCAAGATGCTTCCAGTAAAACAAAGTATAAAATTCCTGATGCTGGTTCTTAGCTGTAACTGAATAAACATGAAGCTTGTCTCTAGATCCCTCTAGAGAGATCTCATTAACTATGCGTGGGATGCAAGAGGTGGATGGAGCCTCCAGTATAACCTAAGAGACCGTCAGTAGCTCCCGCTGATCCCAGGAAACCTGCAACTAAACTTCATAAATATGTTCATAAAGCACTGTCTTAGTACTGAAGTCTAGTACCCAATCTCTACTATAGACAGTATTTGCTTATGCAACTTAAGTAAACATCAGCTCACTAAGACTCAATCTTACAAATGGAATTCTGGTTAGTCCATCTTTTTTTCTTAAGATGTTTCAGTAGGATTCATGGTGATGGGAGTACTGTGGTCCTAGACAACTTGTGTATGAGGAGGTAATGTAGAAGATCTCTCTACTCAAAAGCATACAGAAGCCATCCTCCCACTTTAGGAGGAGTAAATGGGCTTGGTGCTTGACTTGCTCAAAGCAACACAACTAGTTACTGGTGCAGAAGGAATGGGGTATGCAGCCTCCCAATTAGGCTGAAGGCCTTTACTACCTGATGCTGGGGATCAAGAATTGAACTGTGCCTTAGATTTACCGCAGACCTGGTACATTTGGGCTAACCTCCCAGATTGTGATGCTAGGTTTCCTGCACCTGTATACAAGGATGACCTCCTGGGGTTTTATCAAGTCTCTTCCATGGATGATAGAGTAGATATGGAGGATACTAAGTGAAAGCTAATAATGAGATGGGCATCCTGCTGGAATGCTAACTGAACTCGTGGGAAATGCCACTAACTAGACTTGCTGTGTTCAGGTTCTCTGGGGAAACGAGATAAATCAGATAAAAAGCTGGATCATGCAATTGTGTGGAGGTGGACAAGTCCCAAAATCTGCAGGGTGACTTGGTAAGCTATATACCCATGAGAGCTAATCGTGTGGTTCCCATCCATAAGGCCATGAGGCTCAAGATCCAAGAAGAGCCAATGTTCCAGTCAGTCCAAAACCAGAAAAACTGACATCCGTGTGTGAAGGCAAGGCAGGAAGAATTATCTCCCGGAGAGGGTCAGTCTTTCATACTCAGGTCTTTAACAGCCCTCTTTAGTGTGAATGGCCCTCATCCACTCTGCTTTACTTATTCCACCAATTTGTGTTAATCTCCAAAAATGCTTACGGTTACCCCCCAGAATACTTGACCAAATATCTAGGCACCCAGTGACCCAAATAAGTGAACATAGGTAGCCATCACCCATGCTAAGTCTAAATACTCTAGATGAGGCCTTGTGTTCCTAGTGAAATTTGAACTACAGCAGTAGAAAATGGCCTGTAAGGAAAAATCTTACAGATGATCCACTTAGGTAAGAGGATACTATCATATATACTAAAGCCCTCTCTCATGGAGTAGAAAATGCTATGGTCTAACACCTTGCCTGTAGCTTGATTGGAGGACATTCCTAAAACTCCTTTTTTGATGGTCACAGCCTGGGTCCTGTTCTGGTTTCATGGTCTTTGCAACTAGCACTTTAGAATTCAGTGTCCATAAGGGTGATATCAGGAGATGTTTGCCAAACTGGTGGTTCTCAAACAATAGTATACGACCCTCTGCCTGTATGCCACAGTCTCCCTCCTACTCCATAAGATGGGTTAATGTGACTCTTGAATAAGACAACCATATTTAAAGGCTTTAGCATCCTTATTCTGAAATGTTGAAGAGGTGGTACTATCAGTCTTATCAAAAAAGTCTAAAACCCAGTGTCCTCCCAAATTAAAAACATTTTGGCTTTGAAACCTGTCTCAGGCCACTTAAGAATATATAGGTCTCTAGGAATTTTCCAGTAACATCCAGGCTTTTCTGTGAGGTCAGTCTAGTATAATATGCCATTTTATAGGGTTGGTGGTGCTAATGGACTCCTAAGGTTGTTTCCAGGGTGAATGAGTAGACCAATACATTTTGGGGAGAGACCAAGCTTGGCCCTAAGGGTAGTTTCTGCCACTATGATAGATGGCACTGAATACTTTTGCTTATAAAATGCAGCATTGGGAAGAACAAAAACAATACGAGGATCAGTGCTAGGAACAGTAAAAATTGTTTTCTATAGGAGCTTTAGTCTGATTGTCACATGAGCTTTAAGAATGAGCACATGAATGTAAGACCACGACAACTGACTTTCTGATCACTTAAGCATCTAATCCAAGAATGAGCCATTGGGCTTCAAACATGAATGATCGTGTCTAGAGTTTACTTCCTATAGGGAATAGCTTATACCAGCCCCTCAAGTAGGTGAGGGGGACTGGGTATGTATGTGCTGAAACAAAGACAAACACTGGAGGCCTTCAGCTGAAGCTTTCAACACTACCTTCCCTGGCCATCAGCTTAGCTGTGTGGCTGTTACCAAAAGCAACACTGCTTGATGCCCTGTTTTAGATCTTTTCTCTTTTGGGTAAGTGAGGAGCCTTCTGAAAGCAGTGTTTTTGCCACAAGCTGGTGAAAAGATACCCTGTCCCTCTTTACCTTCATGCGGAGTCTAGCATTCCCCTTCCCCTGGGGAGTTCTAATATTTCTGGTTGTCTACACAATGGACTTCTTGGATCAATTAACCAAATGGCTAATGAATCTACCTACCAAGGCACTAAGTGTAAGGGATGCATCTGTGAACAAGATGGACAAGGCTTCTGCTCTAGTGTGAAGGGAAGCCTAAGAGGGCAAAATGACTTAATGGGGTTGGGAGGAGTAGGCTTTGGTTAGCTGTAACACCTTTCCCCTCAAAATCTTCCCTTTGCCTCTATACAAGTTGTATAAACTCAATAAATCTTAGCTGGGGTAGACCCCTTCCACTCCAAGTCTGCTGCTTCTACAGTAATGACTGATGCCATTCTAATTCACTTGCAATCAAACCTGAGCTCTGGCAACACTCTTGAGCAGAAGCAATTTTCCATTGGCTTTTCCTACCTAGTTCTCCACATGTGACACTTGAAGAAAGGTTTTGCCTTAAACATGAGACATTAGTTCTATCAATAGCCAGCATCAAATATTTTACTGTATTTCAGCAAAACTTTTTATTCCATGGTCTCTACTGGATTCCCCCCTAATCAGGCTCTAAGATAGAAGACTTTGAGACAAGGGCTTTGAGTGGGAAGAAATGCTGGCAAAGAAATTGGGAAGGTGATCTAGAAAGATGTGACAGCAAGCAGGACGTGGAGGTTCCTAATAAACCAGTTGCTATGCGGATAAATGAGACTAATCCTCCAGAAAAGTCTTAGGAATTAGTATAAAACAGACTTCAGAATTATCCTGGACTGAGAAATATGGGTTATGTAAACTCCTGACACTTATTAGTCACTTAGAGTACCTCTGGTGAGCTGTTAATCTAAGCTTACCATGTTAGACAACATGGGTTCTGCAGCCTAAGGGCTGCCTCCAAAGAAGATGCAGGATTCAGGATGTCAGCCCAGGGTGCATAGAACTTGACATGAGGATTCAAGGTCTCTTCAAAGAGACCCCTCTTTAATTGTAGTGGTCTTAGAGGGGGGCTGGAGATGCTTTGTCAGCAGGAGCCGTCTATTCTTTGGCAGTAAGGATTGACCATGTATTTCCACTAAGGATTGAAGTAGTAGGTATTAAAAAGGCCTCTTTAAATATTGCCCACAATGTAGAGTAGGAGCTGATACTAGTGGATTGTAGAGCTAGAGGTGGATTTTTGTCCTTTTGCATTAAAATGGTATCTTTAGAGGGAGGGGAAGACTCAAGTGTTAGCATCTTCCTCAGATGAAGAGGGGTGAGTAGTAGAATTGGCCTTGTTCTATCTTGAATCAAGCAAGCGCTTCATGGAAATCTCTTGAAAGCCTAATCTCAGTCTCAGATATGTAGGAACCATAAGAAATACCTGGTCAACCTTCAGGCCTGCTTGATTCTTTGCTCAAACATACTAAGAGAGCAAGGAGCACGAACACTATTTTGAGAAATAGGACTAAAGTACCCCCAAATATGAAGAAAAACATGAATCTATTCAAAAAGCTCAATGAAGCCCAAGGAGGATAAGCCCAAACAAATCCATATCAAGATGTATTATCAAATTTTCAAGACCAAGGACAAAAGAATCCACTCATCATGTACAAGGGTATCCTCCAGTAAGATCAACAACTCTCATTAGATTAAGAAGGCCAGAAGGCTGAAGGATAATACTTAAAGTACTGAAAGGAAGGAAGAAAAAAAAACCCTGTCAAAGAATTCTATATCTGACAAAACTATCCTCCAAAACAAAGTCAGATTGATATTTCCAGATAAAAACTGAGTCTGTCATTAGTTAGCCCACAAAAAATACAAGAAAACCCACAAATCCTAAACAGTCCTTCAGACTTAAAGGACATTAGACCATAACTCCATGTAAAGAAATCATTGGTATGGGTTCCCTATTAGGATGACGTGAACATTGTGGAACAGAGCAGTGATGGCTGCACAAAATTGTGGATATCTAAATGCCATGGAATCGTATATTTTAAAATGGTGAATTTTGTTAAATTTCATAACTTTGAAATGTCTTCTGGGAGATCAACTGGAGAGCTATATAGGATCCATCTGAATGAACTATTGTGTACTCAAAGGATCCTCCTATCAGTAAAACCAAGATGTTAAAACCACATAATCATATTTCTAGAACTTCTAAGAGTATTAGAAGATGTGTTTGGCAGAAATATGTGTGCATAATAAATGATTTTGGTGGAACTGGCTTCAACTCAACCTTAATGAGCCGATAGTAAAGTTTTGGCTCATTAGCAGTATCAGATGGATGCAGTCATGACCCATACTGAGATTGCCTGGGAGATCCCCAGACACTGAAAAAGGTCAGATGCTGTCAATCTTTCCAGATCTGATTTAATATCAGGATTTAAGAATGAAGAATAGACTTCCAGTAAACCAACTGACCCCTCTTTAATTGTATTGGTCTTAGGGGGGGGGCTGGAGATGCTTTGTCAGCAGGAGCCGTCTATTCTTTGGCAGTAATGGTCTCCTTCTGCTCCTTCACACCAGAATCTCTGAAGACAAGGTCCCTTTATTCTCTTATGCCAGGCCCTCCAGGGTGAAGCCTCTATGGCCACTGTTGTAGCTTCTGTTGTGGATCATTCCTGAAGAGGAGATATGTGCACTCTATGCAGTGTATTTGGGATTGTACAGGTTCTCTATCCGGGGGGAAATGATTACAGCCTGAGCTTAGGAGGTTGAAGGAGTCTGACCATAGTCTTTAACGGTGAAAGCTGTTGTAGACTGAGCTTTTCAGGAAGCAGCTTTTGAGAGGGAGTTGAATATACAGAAAAGCGTACTATGGAGTGCTATCAGGAGCAATGTCTGTAAAAGAAGTGATCCAGCAGGACTGAGCGGAGAAGTTACTCTATCACTTAGGAACATAAAGGCCTGGTCCTCTCAAGCATCTTGGTGATTCAGAGCTCTCAACTCCACTGGAATGTGTCCCTGAGAATGGTGCTTGGCCTTAGCTAAGTAGATCTTTGAGGCAATCCCATAGAAGAGTACAGGATTTTCCTCACGTAGCACTTCAAGTAGCTGGGCTGGGGTGGGGGGAGAGATCGGCTCTTTGCATCTAAAGAGGAATGTGGGTAACATATAACCATGTCCACTATAGCCTCTGCACCACCCAGAGCCACTTCTTGGAATAAATTCTAGAGGGAGTTTCCCTAAGTTCAAGTAGGTTTCTTCCTGAAGAAACTAAAGACTGGAAAGACAAATCCTGTGAAGGAGTTCTGTTGGGGTTTCAACTGGTACATAGCGGCCCCTTCCTCTGTCCAGATTTCTCTTACCCTTATATACCCTTTTGGTGGATTCCCTGGTGGCATGACAAGGTCCTCCTCTCTCCTGGACCTGAGCTGAAATCCTGTATTTCTCAGGCTATGGATGCTGTGTACTTTATCATCAAATCAGATCACCAAGAAACCTACAAATAGGTTGTCTCCTATCCCACTGTATAAGAGCAACCCTGCTTCTTCCTGGTGACTAAAGCCAATTACCTCTGCCAAGATGATGTCCTTGTCTGCTGACCCGTTAACTCAAGGAGCCTTGAGGGCTGAGGCAGCAACCATAGCTCATTTTTAAAGTAGGTCTTTGTCCCTTGATACAAGCATGTGCCTTTTGGGAACCAGTAACTCTAAATATAAGTCCCAAGATGTAGGATCAGGAAGAAATACAAAACCACAACAGGGTCACTGGGAGTGCTGGCAAATAGGAGGCATGCCTACTTGGAAGCCTTTTGAGTGACCACCCCCTGATGCAGTATACTTTAAGGCTGAACCTATCTATAGGGGTGTACCATTCAAACAAGTGGGTTTTAAGTATACAAAGGATGGATTGTGATTAATACTGCCATGGGCCTGGGAACCAGTATTGCCTGCAAACCAGTGCTTCAGCTTTGAGGAATTGTACGGATGTACTGAAAGATTAACCCAGTACTGAGTTGTCTACTCCCTGCATGTTCTAAATAAGGGTTTGGCCCCTGCCTGGCTCTTAAGAATCTGACACCTTGGGATGTTCTGCCGGATGAGTGGTTTGTTATTGACTTGGAGCCCATGAGCCACATGAAACAGTCTGTTAACAATGTGACTTATGGGGGACTTGGGCCATGAGGTATTGGCTTGACCTCTGGAGAGGGCTAGGAACCACATGCAGAAGTAGACATCCCAGGCCTACCACCGATTAAAAAAAAAAAAAAAACCTGGATGCCAAGGCTCACATGAGTTGCCCTGGTTCCATGTGAATGCTCACACATTACTGGGAGAGCTAAATATCTGACCCGACTGGGAGAAGACCACTAGAAACTTGTGGCTGATATCTCCTGGACTCTGCCCCTTGTACATGCGGGGCATGAGTAACAGCCACTACAATGGCGCTTTATGTGAAATCTTATTCTTGGCTTCCTCTTTCTTATGCTGCTCATCCCCACTCCCTTGTTACTTCCTTATGGAAGCACTTTGCTTCATAAACCAGTTGCATGTATCTTATGTTTCTGGGATAATTGCAAGGCAGTTGCTACCAGAAGCCCTCCTTGGAAGGAGGGTTTATGGAATGGGATCTCTTGAAGGCGAATTGCTTACCAGTCAAATGATAAGGATCTCATCCCTGGAGATAAGTGGATTATTGACAGGAATTGGTAAAGCTAGAGTGGTGGTTCTCAAAATGTGGTCCCCAGGCCACCAGCATCAGCATCTTCTGGGAATGTTTTTAGAAATGCAGGCTCATGGGCCCTATCCCATACCTGCTGAATCAAACTGAGTGGGGCCTAGTCAGTTGTGACAAGCCCTGTAGGTATTTCAAGTACCTACAAAAAGGCTGACTTCCATCTCTGAACTTAGATGGGAGGGGGATGCATTGTTTTGTGACCTCTCTAGCATGCGGCAAAGAGTAAGGGAGGCCGAAGGAACAGCTGGAGTGAATAAGAACTGGAACTGGTTGAGTATGGCTGGGCAGGTCCTGTATATTAAGGCTCAGTGTAAATGTTGAAAGGGCCCCCATGGTGATAGTTCTCAAAAACCTGCATTTCCTACAGCCCTGATCTCATGCAGTGAGCCTAGTTTACAGGGTTCTGTGGAGTTGAAGACCTGTTATCTACAGACTTCTTTCCAGACTTAACACCCAACAGAACACAGCTTCATCCTCAGATTTTTGCATGTTGCTATATCCCTTCTAAAGAACGTACTCACTATACTATGTTGACTGTTTGGAATTTGTTTAAAAAATAACAGAAGGCTGGATATGTGGCCTGACAAGGACTCCAAGCCAAATTTAAAAGCTAGAAAGAGACTAGTAGGATGAAAAAGCCCCATTCCAAGGGGAGATTTTTGATTGTAGGGAATTGGTCACCAATTCATATGCTGTACCTCACTGGCTTGTATTAGTTTTCTTTCTATTCACTTCAATTTGGTCCACATTAATAGAATGTCCAATATACTTGATGCTAAATAGAAGTGTCCATTTTAGCATAGCCCTTTGGACTCAGAAGGTCATGGGTTTCTGCATGTTTTACTCCACACTATTCTGAAATACAACTTCCACTTGTTGACTTATTTGCTTGTCTTAGAATCTACTTTCGAAAGGGTTGCCAGATAATAGTGCTCAGTGAAACTTGAATTTCAGAAAAACAGCTGTTTTAATAGAATGTCCCAAATATTACACGGGACATAATCATGCTATAAAAATCACTTCTCATTTAAACTTGGCATCCTATATTTTTTATAAGGCAATGAAAATAGGATTTCTGCAGCTTCTCACAGTGCTTTCCTCAAACCAACATCTTAATTTTTTAAAAATACCAATAACAAAGCCATATTTATGCCTCTAGATATGTACAAGAACCTGGGATCAGAGGCTATGCTGACAGATGGTGATTCCACGGCTGGCTCTGTTCCAGCAAGGGGGGAGGGACTTAGATAAGTCTAACCCCCTAGAAGCTGTCCTTCTCTGCCACATCTCATTGGTAATGATCACAAGGTCTTTTGTGGATCCATACAAATTTTAGGACTGTTTGTGCTAGTTCTGTGAAAATGCTGTTTGTATAGAGTATCGTGTCATCTGCAAATAGTGAAAGTTTGACTTCTTCTTTGCCCATTTGGATGCCTTTTATTTTTGTTGTTGTTGTTGTCTGATTGCTGAGGCTAGGATTTCCAGGACTGTGTTAAATAACACTAGTGAGAGGGGACATCCCTGTCTTGTTCCTGACCAAAGAGGAAAGTTCTCAGTTGTTGCCCATTGTGGATGATAATAGCTGTGGTTTAACATATGGCCTTTATATTGTTGAAGCACGTTTCTTCTCAGCCTACCTTGGTGAGGGTTTTCAATCATGAACGGATATTGTACTTTGTCAGATGCTTTTTCTGCGTCTGTTGAAATGATCACATGGTTCTTATCCTTTCTTTTATTAATGTGGTGTATCACCCTGATTGATTTGTGAATATTGACCCACACGTGCAACCCAGGAATAAATCCCACTTGATTATGATGAGTGATTTTTTTTAACGTATTGTTTTGGATCCGGTTTGCTAGTATTTTATTGGGAACTTTTGCATCTGTGTTCATCAGGGATATTGGCCTGTAGTTCTCTTTTTTAGTAGAATCTTTATCTGGTTTTGGTATCAGGGTAATACCGGCCTCATAGAATGAATCTGGAAGTTTTTCTCCCTTTTCTTTTTTTTTTTTGGAAAAGATTGAGAAGAATAGGTATTAACTCTTGTTTAAATGTTTGGTAGTTTTTGCCTGAGAAACCATCTGGCCTTGGACTTTTGTTTGTTGGGAGTGTTTTGATCATGGATTCAATTTCTTTGCTGGTTAGCAGTCTGTTCAAGTTTTCTAGGCATTTGTCCATTTCTTCCAGGTTGTCCAATATATTGGCATGTAGTTTTTCATAATATTTTCTCATAATTGTTTGTATTTCTGTGGTGTTGGTTATTCTTTTCCTCTCTCAGTTGTGATTTTATTTTTTGTGGTTCTTTCTTTCTTTTTTTTTTCTTTTAGATAAGTCTGGCAAAAAAATTATCAATTTTATTTTTTTTTCCAACTTTCATAATTATTTCAATGAACCAGCTTCTGGATTCACTGATTTGTTCCATTGTTTTTTAAATTCCTATGTCACTTATTTCTGCTCTAGTCTTTATTATTTCTTGCCCTCTGTTGGCTTTAGGCTTCATGTGTTGTTATCGTCCTAGCTCCTTTAGGTGTTATGTTAGGTTGATTATTTGAGAATTTTCTTGCTTCTTGAGGAGGGCCTGTATTGCTATGAACTTCCCTCTTAAGATCTTTTTTTCTGTAACAAAAAGATTTTTGACATTGTGTTTTTATTTCCATTTGTTTCCATGCATTTTTAAATTTCCTCTTTGATTTTCTGGTTGACTCATTCATTTTTAGTAGCATGGGGGTTACCCTCCATGTATTTGTGGCCTTTCCAAGTTGTTGTGTGTGTGTGTGTGTGTGTGTGTGTGTGTGTGTGGTTGACTTCTACTTTCATGACATTGTGGTCAGAAAATGTGCAGGTGTGATTTCAATCTTCATGCTACATAACAGTGCTTACATGTGGATTACTTCATCTTTTGCTACATGATGCTGCTATTCATATCATTTAAAATGTATATGTTGAAAGTGAAGTTTTATGTGTAGATTTGCCTAATTAATGTCTAGGAAAAATACACAAATATTAGAATTAAGAACATTTATATTTATTTTCTATGATTATTTCTAAATAAGTTCCAACACACAAAATAATAAAAATTGAGCTTCAGTAATTTACAATTTAGATGTATGTCACATTTATCTTAACACACTGAAACTATAATTGCAAATAATTGAACTTCCAATACACAAGTAAATGAAACTGCTGAACCAAAAGGAAATTAGCATTGATTGCACTTTGAGTAAACTGAACAGATTTGGTAGTTCTGATTTATTGAGGTAGGGACTAGTCCTCAGCCCATTAACACAAATGTTTAATTAAAGTGCTGTAATTTTTAGGAACAAATGCAAGAAGACCCTTTTATTTTGGTAATGAAAATCAATATGAAAATTGCAAGAGTAGCACTCTCAAATTAATGCCAGGCAACTAGAAGAAAATTAAATATAAAAATTAGATTTTGATAGACCATAATGAATGTGAGAGAAACTACATGATTTCTATATTGATATTTGTTTAGCTTTTATACCTGGACTTAATATTTTAAGTAACAGTGAATAATTTCTTGGAAGAACTCTGTAAAATGGGGATACCATTTGCTTACTTCCTTAAATAATTAACTCTGCATCTTTATATGATATTTACCCTGTCAACACAACATAAAATTATATTATGCTCATGGATATCTAACATTTCCAGCAAAAGAGCATCTATTAATCTCAACAAAGATAATTTACACAAATCTCCATATCATTTTGTCTACACGCAACAAAGTTTTGTTACAATTGTGTTTTGCGGTCCTCCATTAATAAGTCATTCCACTAAAAAGATCATTAAACAAACACAAAGAACATCTGCTTTCATTCTTTAAGTCAATTCTATTTTATGACAAGTGTTTACAAGACAAGTATAGTTCAGATTAATTAGTTTTATAGGTGAGAAATGTATTCAGCCTGTTACTATATTTCTCATGATATAAGTTTTAATGAATTAATCACTCATTTAAACTTCACTGCTTCCAACCTGAATAAAACCACTGAGGCTGTCACTGAGAGTAATTCTCACTGAATTTACAAGTGGCCAGTACAGCCTTCTTAGCAGAACCTATTTTGAATTATCCAAATTGATGAAACCAAAGTGAAGCCAATAAAAAGAATTAAAGAAATTACCCATGTAGTATCCAAGCTAATTAAAACCAATCAGCTATGACTTTTGACTAGAAATCCATTTGTGTCCATAATTTACTTGAATTCAGATTATTATTAACATTGCTTCTGTTGCTATTATTCTTACTCATTCCCATCTTCCTTTTCTTTTTCCTCAACATCCTCTTCCTCTTCCTGATCCTATTGGTGTTCTTTATATTAGTGCTGTTGCTACTGGCAGTACTATAATTATTGCTACTGCATGCCATAGCAAACAATCATTTTTACATCTCTATTTGCATAGAATTTATTAAGATTTGGAATGATTGCTACTCACTGACTGGCATTTATTCCTTATTTATAATATATTAGGCAATGTTCATTTTCTTAATCAGATCTTTGGCAAAATCTTATTATATTTGGAGACATCTGTTTGTCTAGCCTCAAACTTATGCATTAAGATTTAGTTCTTTAGGGTGCTTACATTAGATGTAAATAATTGTTAGCATGTAAACTAAGGAAAAATTCTATTTAGGGATTTTAATTTAAGAATCAATTGTATGTGATGGGGAGGAAATATAATGGCCTATGTGTGCAAAATCTGATGCCTTCTTCTTTTAAGAAACACACTATCTATAAATAGAGCAATAATTTTAGATCCAGAATAAAAAAGAAATTTTATAAAAGCATTATAAAAGGGAAAAAAGTAAAGTAATCTCTACTGAGAATATGCTGTATTAAGATTAGCCACACAACTTTCCTAAGAGGGTAAACAGAGTAATTGACATGTAATGTTTTCCATGCTTTCACTGTTTTGGATTGAGTAACAGTTTATGAAGAAAAATCAACTGAAGACAAATCAGAATCGTTGGGTGGCTTTACTTTCACTTAAATTAAATTAAATTGAATTAAATTAAATTAATTTAATTAAATTACTGAATTCATGGAAAATAGTTACAGGTTTAAAATTTAAATGATCAGAGTGCTTGGGTAACTCACTTGGTTAAGCATCTGCCTTGGGCTCAGATCATGTTCCCAGGGTCCTGGGATGGCACCCCTGCTCAGCTCAGTGAATCTGCTTCTCCCTCTCCCTCTGCATCTCATCTGCTTGTGCTCTCTCTCTCAAATAAATAAAATATTTTTAAAAATTAAATTGTCAACTTTATTGAGTATAAGAATGAGAACAACAAAACCAGTGTATTTTTTGTTTGTTTTTGTTTATTGTTTTTTACTTTCAAATGGGAATATCTAGACTCCCATCTCTTTTCCCACAGTACCTAAGGTGCTCTCTAAGAAAATAAAGTCACCTCATTTCATTAAAAATTACATCACATTGCAATGGTATGATGGTTCTCGAACTCGTCCCTGTGTACTGAGAGTGAGGAAAATGGGAGAAAGAGGCAGACCATTCCAGATTAGTAGGTGGTAGTTTTAATAAGCAAGGGATCTTACATACAAACTTGGGTGGCTGCAAGACAAGTAGATCTCTGGACCCACTTGCCAAAATTTTAAAAGTTTCTACGGAGGCCTTAACTAGGTTTTGTTATGTATAATATCCAGATGGTTTCAACAACACATTGCTTTCTCAAGGCTGTGACCTTAAAAATGGCTTCCATTGAATAATGGAAGAGAATAATGGACAAAACATATATTCCAAAGAAAGGAGACAGGTGAGGAGCCTCTAACTGCCCAAGTGTAACTCAGAGTCAACTGGTGGTTACCTCCTTTAATGACCTCCTCCAACATGGAAAGAGAATCCAGACTCTTCATGATGACTTCAAAAAATTGTTCAAGTTCTGGTCAAAGTCTGTCAAATTTTATCTAATCCTACCCTTACCCACTCTCCCTACATTTTGTCCTACTTTTCCTTTGTTTCATGAGCACATATTTTCCTAAGGGATGTTACATATGGTGTGTCCTCCTTCTGGGAGGCCTCATTCTTCTTTCTGGATATTCTTCAGTTACCACTCTCAATTTATGTCACCTTCCAAGAGATTCTCACTGTTTGACAAAGATACAATAGTACACATCCTTCCTATTTTTCTAAAATATTTTTTAGAAGATTTTATTTATATATTCATGAGAGACACAGAGACAGAGAGAGAGAAAGAGTGGTGAGACATAGGCAGAGGGAAAAGCAGGCTCCATGCAGGGAGCCCAATGTGGGACTCTATCCCAGGGCTCCAGGATCACGCCCTGGGCCGGAGGTGGAGCTAAACCACTGAGCCACCTGGGCTGCCCCATTTTTCTCTCTTATATATACCCTATTATCATTTAGAGCACTTACCATAACTAAGGAGGTTTTTTGTTTGTTGCTTAAGGTGTTTGTTTGTTTGTTTGTTTTTTATTATCCACACCTCACAAGGATGCTTCCTGAATGCAAGGGCTATGTATGTTTAGTTTGTGCTGCATGCTAGATATTAACACAGTGTCTTTATTATCCTATGTATTCAGTAAATACTTGTAGAAAGTATGATCAAATGCATTAATTTATGGATAATTTGAGGCAGCTTTCTAGCAATTAATCCATAATCTAACAGAGAGTGCATTTTTTTTTTAATTCACAACCAGCCCTCAGAATCTTCTTGATCTTTCAGAGATCTTATTTAAAAAGAATATTTGGGGAAAAAAAGAATATTTGGTATTTTTACTAATCATGACATTTTATGATCTGCTAAATATGGTATGGTAAGCTAAAAAATCTAGGCTAACAAAAATAGTATAAAATATAACTAATAGCACATCAAAAAATTAAGATAGGAAAATATATACATTAGAAATTAAAACAGTTGAATTTACAATAGAGATCTGTGGGAGAGCAAAGTGTCACTACGTGCTATTAAGATCCACAAATTTGAGCATTGGCTAACTAGGAAAAAGTAAGTAATTTTCTAAATAGTAGAAAGTATAATAGTGATGAACAGGTATAAACTGGTTGCCTAACTTGAGTATGTCAGGGTGAGGTTTTTGCATCTTTTGTTTATTTCTTTTGCTTTGTTTTCTTTTACTCAAGAGCTCTGAGATGTTTTATGCACACTGAGAGATAAGGAAACATATCAAATACGTGTCCTTTTTGACAAGAGATTAGAGACGTGTAATAAAGGAGTTATATTAGGAAGATAATCAGTTATATTGTTTATTGTGAAGCTTAAGCAGCATAGTTAAATAACCTAAGTGCAAAATCACTGTGTGCCTGGCAAATCACACACATCTCTGAACTGTAAAGCATATGTAGCCCCACAAATTGAGAAGGCAGAAAAATAAACTATCTGGGTTTTCACTAAAATAGCCTGAGGAAATGATGTCTGTGAAAAAGTTCAGAAATTGTGGTAAGACACCATCTTGGAATAAATCTTTAAATGTGAATCATAAGTTAGAGATGGGAACATAGATTTTTCCATAATACTGAGTGACAATAATACTATAAATAGTAAAATAAAGGTGCATGAAATCCTTATTTTTGACTTAATGCAGGACACTTACTATGTGACAGAACAAAACCAGATCATATTTTCCATATGTAGTTTGAGGGAAATTTTCTGTAATTAAGGGGATAAAGAAAAACGTTTTAAGTAGAGACATTTGTACTAGTTTCCTATTGTTGCTGTAACTTATTATCACAAATACTACAACTTAAAACACAAATTAAGTGCCATATACTTCTGGAGATCTGAAGTCTAAGAATGCAGTCTACAGGGCTGTAGACTCTGTTTCCTCGCCCTTTCAATTTCCAGATGTCACCCTACATTCCTTGTTTTGCGGTCCTTCTTCCATCTTCAAAACCAGAAATATACAATCTTTTCTACTGTGTCTTCTATTTCCACTCTCTCTTCTCTTACTCTTCTCTGATTCTTCTTCACTGTAAGTATCTTTGTGATAACATGGGAACCACCTGGATAATTCAGGACAATCTCATTTTAAAAACCTTAACTTGGGCAGCCCCAGTGGCACAGCGGTTTAGCGCCGCCTGCAGCCCAGGGCATGATCCTGGAGACGCTGGATCGAGTCCCACGTCAGGCTCTCTGCATGGAGCCTGCTTCTCCCTTTGCCTGCTTCTCCCTTTGCCTGTGTCTCTGCCTCTCTCTCTCTCTTCATCTCTATGAATAAATAAAGAAAATCTTTAAAAAAAAAAAAGAAAAACCTTAACTTAATCATGTGTCCCTTTTACCATGTAAGGTAACATATTCACATATTCCATGAATTATGATGTGAACATCTTTGAGAGACGATTATTCAGCGTACTATGTTACTTAAGGCTAATTCTGAAGGAAAACGAGCCAGTGACACAAAAATGGAAAAAGATCTTGTCCTGATTTGGATTCCCTGGAAAGCACATCCAGGCACTGGAAGGCAGGTACTTCATTTGGGAGGTGATACTAGAAAGTACAAGTAATAATAGAGAATTGACAAAGTAAGGAGAGACCAGCCAATAGTGTTCCAATGAAAAAGTGATCAGTGTGAGTAACTGGACTCAATCCTGCTGGGAAGTCTTTGAGCAGCTCCTATCAGAATTGTATGGAATAGAGAGGCTAGGAGTTATGTCTGTCAACTCTTGTCTCTCATTGGTTGAGGAACACGAAATCCCTAGTATGATCCTGTACATGAGGGCTAAGTGAATCCCCAAAATTCTCAAGCAAGCCTTTAGATAGTAAAGCCAGAGGAAAGAAGCAAAAGTGCTTGATATGAGAAGTTGTAAGCTTTCCGCAGCTGCACTGTGAACTCAAGGGAGATTGACTAGATCTTTTTTTAAAACAACATCATCTGATACAGATGACAGCAACAAATTACAAGACACATCCAAAACATTCAAAAGTCTTGCGATAAAATTCAGTATTTAAAATTACATTGTTGAGGGGCACTTGGGTGGCTCAGTTGGATGAGCATCCAACTTCTGATATCAGTCCAGGTCTCAATCTCAGGGTCATGAGTTCAAGCACCTCATTAGGCTTCATGCTGACTGTGGAGCCTACTTAAATAAAAAACAAATAAATAACTACGTTGTTCAAATAGAGAACAGTAAAGCATTATAATGCACTATATAGTTTGGAACAAACATACAATATGGCAAAAAATAATTTATAAATGTAAGCAGAAGAGCAATGGGTTTGGTCTAAAAAGTAAGTTGAGTTGCAGACCTACACACTGGCAACAAAGTTTAGATCATTAAGAAAAGAAATATATGTTAAGAAAGAAAACAATATAACCCAATAAAAACATTAGGATTAATGTTAACATTAGGATTATACATGTTAATGTTATATGCTATAACATATAATTTAATAAATAAAAATAATATTTTTGATAATAGGTTTATGGCATTCAATGGAACTGTAAGAAACTGAACATGCTATCTTTTGATAATTTTAAAGTATTATATAAATATCAATATCACGGAATCACCATGAGGGCTCAGGCTTCTACACTTGGTATTATAGCATTCAATGGACATATAAGAAGCCTGAGCCCTCATGATGTTTCCGTGATATTGATATTTATATACTTTACAATTATTAAAAGATATTGTATATTCATACATTATATAAAGCTTATACATGACATAATATAAATGACAAATATATTGAATTGTCTCATGCCCTAATCAAGGCACATACACATTTTTCTTTCCCACCATCCTTTTAAAATGTAATCAGTGTGGAGTGTTTCTTCCTTTTTAATGAGATAAAAATTCCTCAGATACCTAACTTATTTTAGTAGCCTTTTACATGAAAGTTTGTGAGACTCTTTAGGTTGCAAACATAACTTCATTTTGGTCTTCAGCATCTCCATCATATTCAATAGTAAAACTTCTCCTTATCCACAAAATGACATTGAAACTCAGAGTTGTATCCATGTAACCTCAAAGGACAGGATCTGGCATCTTGCCCCTCCCATAATTAAGGATTTTAGCAATTCAAAAGCAATCATTATCATTCCTCCCTCTCTTTCCCAAGTCAACTCCTTCCTTCTCTCCCTCATTAGCTGTAGCTTAAGACCCTGCCAGGGTCAATATGGAAGGAGGCAGAGGGTTTAGAGGGTGTCTGATGAGTATCCCTTGCATATGCATACAGAAAACACGCCAACTCACCCTACCTGAGAAGACAATTTAGGAAGTGCATCTCCATGTCTGCCACAGCCTACCTACTTCATTGTTCTGCTCTCTTTCTTCAAATATGTTTGAGGAGCAAGTCCTAGAGAATTCCAGTTGTCCTTTTTTCCTTTCCTTCCTTCCTTAGAAAAGGAGAAATGACAGCTCTGTTTGCTCCAGTTATTCTTAAGGCTACAATTTATACACATCATCTCACCAAAACTAAGATGATATTAAGTTAAAACAGAATCTCATGTTCACCATCTGGAAGCATGATGGATTCGTTAAAATGTGATGGGGACATTGTTTTAATAATATATTATTATCAAATATACAGTTGGTACTAATGGTGTTTATTGACAGATCCATCAAGCACATTTCTACCCTTTCAAACTCAATATATACAGATTTGAAACTAGCATTGCATTGTACATGAAAATAGCAATGAATTTTGCCAAATCAAATGCATAAAGTAATAAATGTGGAGCACTTTTATAAAAATGCATTCTCACTCTGACGTATGTAAAAATTACATATTTCTGATTGTGCACTTTTGTCCTGGCATTACACTGCCTCAAATTATACATAAAATAAAATGGCCCAACAACTTTTATAATACCTTAAACAAACTTGTTAGTACTCCCTGCAAAGACAAACACAATTTAGTGTAGATGCCTAAGCTTTCTTATTTTTCTGGCTACAGCAAAAAAACTTGAAAAATGAATCTAAATTTGCTCATACTGGAAATGGAGAGTATATAAAACAAGTGTGGCAACCCTTTGTTAAAGTACCTCAAGGTTACCAAGAAATATTGAAAATGATAGGTCACAAGGTTTCACCCAGATAGACAGAAAGGGAAATGGCCCAAAATACATTTTAGTCCCAAATGAGTTCCCTCAGTCTCAACATTTGTTTCCTTCCTAGGACAAAGATCAAATATGTTTTTACCAAAGGAAAGAAAATAGCTTTCCTCAACGAATACTAACTATTCTCTCTCTCTCTCTCTCTCTCTCTCTCTCTCTCACCAGAAGCAAGATTTACTAAAAAAAAATGCTGTCCCATTGTCTACCTGTACTTAGGCAGGCGGTTCTTAACCCTCACTGCACAATGAAATCTTTTGGAGTTCTAGTAAATTATACCAATTCTCAGTCTTCACTTCTCCCCCTTTAACTTACTTTTTTGTCAGCAAAAGTAATATTTTTTGTAAGACCACCAGGTGGTTCTAAGATATATTAGGGTTGAAAACTATTGCTATATCTAAGTAATCTGGAGAACACACACACATAACCCTATAATTTTTATCTCTTAATTATAAAGATTTATCAATCCAATGTACCTCAAATGCAAATTTTCACTTTATATAAGGAAAAGCCCAATCTCATATTCCTGACTAGAAGTTTAAATAATGTTTAAATTGAGTAAAACTTAAAAGGGATAGGTTTTATGTGGTATGGTTGCATATAATAAAAAATAATATTCTCTTTTATAAGCCCATGTTCAAGATATTCCAGAAGGAAGAACAAACTTTTTTCCACCCTCTTGATCTATATAAATGAAAATTCTATTATGTTGTTGTCTGAGTTGGTTCAGGCTGCTATAACAGAATACCCCAAAAAGGATGGTTTAAATAAGAGAAATTTATTTCTCACAGTCCTGGAGACTAGGAAATCCAAGATTAAGGCACCAATGCCAGATGCAGTGCCCTGTTTGCAATTAGCTAAGTTCTAGTTGTGTCTTCAACAGGACAAAGAAGAAGAAAGAGGGAGAGCAAGCTCTCTGGTTTCCTCTTATAAAGGCACTTATTTGTGAGGGCTCCACGCTCATGTCCTAATAATTTCCCAAAGACTCCATCTCCTAAATACAATCAGATTGTGGACTGGGATTTCAACATATGGATTTTGCATTAGACACAAACATTCAGTCCTTAATAGTTGGCTAAGAAAATTCTAAATTTTGAGAACAGAAAAGCCACTGCTTTCCTGTATAAAAAAAAAAAAAGTAGGAGAATCATATATCCATTCTTAAAATGTAATACTAAGCAATTCTTCAATTAAACACACATTTTTAGGGAAGCCCAGGTGGCTCAGCAGTTTAGCGCTGCCTTCAGCCCAGGGTGTGATCCTGGATACCCCAGACCAAGTCCCATGTCAGGCTCCCTGCATGGAGCCTGCTTCTCCCTCTGCCCATGTCTGTTCCCCTCCCTCTCTCTCTCTCTCTCTCTCTTGCTCTCTCTCTCTCTCTCTGTCTCTCATGAATAAATAAATAAAATCTTAAAAAAAAAAAAAACACCACACATTTTTAAGGACACTTGGGTGGCTCAGACTAAGGCATCCACCTTTTGATTTAGGCTGAGGTCATGACTTCAGGGTTGTGAAACTGAGCCCCGAGTCAGACTCTCGGCACAGTCAGATGCTTGGCACAGGACATAGAGTCTGCTTAATATTCTCTCTCTCTCTCTCTCTCTCTGCCACCTCTCCCCCATGTTCTCTGTCTAAAAACAACCAACCAAACAAAAAACCCACAAAATTTTAATTAAAGAATTACTTGAAAAAAAAAAAAAGAATTACTTGAGGGATGCTTGGGTGGCTCATTAAGTTGAGCATCTGCCTTTGGCTCAGAGCATGATTATGGGGTCCTGGAATCGAGTTCCGCATCAGGCTCCTTGCAAGAAGCCTGCTTCTCCTTCTGCCTGTGTCTCTGCCTCTCTCTCTCTCTCTCTCTCTCTCTTCTCTCTCCATTTATTCATGTCTCTCATGAATAAATAAATAAATTCATAAAAAAATTACTTGAAAGTATAGAAAATATGTGTTTGAATGATGTTTATCTTTTGACTCAGTAATCACATTATATGGTACCAAGAATTATTTTAAGTGAATAAAAATAACTTTATTGTAGTTTACTATTATATGAAATGCTCTAATGTCTAATATTGATGGTCAATAAACAAAAAATTAGTAAGACATTTTTACATGTACTGATATTTTAAAAATAAATTTCAAAGCTTGTATGTAAGATTAAATTAGCATAACAAGATGCAACCTCAACTTATTTTATCTAGGTTTAGTGATTGTCTAAAAAGTAATTCTCAAATTAGAAAAAAATGCCTAATATATATCAGAACTATTATATTTGTATTTATAGCAATTTTTTAAATAATTCCAACAAAATAGACATTTTCTATTAGAATTTTAAATAACTGTCATTTGTAGTACATTTTATTTTACTCATGACATAATCTTAAATTTAATGATATACTTCCAAATATTTGGGGGTGGGAATTTGTTTTTTTATGGTCTATTAGAGGAATATCAACTGTTTCTAAAAAGCAACCATCATTTTCACCATATTTACTATGGCAACAAGCTTAGTTATCATGTGCTTATGTGCATATGGTTTATTTTAAGCAGATGTATAATTTTTCCTAAAATAAGCATATATATATATTCTTAAAAATTAACGTTTTAAGTCTGAAGTTGTAAAAAGTGGTAGCTTTAAACCACAGAATATAAAATCTTTAGAAGTTCTATTTTTCTTCTTTGACTTTGAATATTTAGCATGCCAGACATGAAGAAACCTATATTTACTTACTAGAATAAAACAGTATAATACTTCATATGCTCTCCCCTCTAACCTTGTCCTCATGTCCCTTGGGACAAGAGAGGGGATTTATTATGACTGCTAGGAACAACAGTCCCTTTAATGCTCAAAGAAGTAAATGCTTCCAAATTCCATTTTTAACTTGACTATAACCACTACACATTGAAACTCCAGATTTATTCACCTTGGTGTTTTTGGTATAACCATTATGCAAACACACTACCTACTTCCAATCTTAGCATTAAAGTTATATGAATTTGCTCCTTTACTTTTGATCTTCCAACTGGATGACAGTTCTCAGTTAATGGAGCCTTTACAAACACCAAGGGCAGACTTATGGGGGTATCACAAATTGTTTTCCCATCCTGAGGAGGCAGAGGTGTATTCTTACTTTAATAGAATAATTCTAATTCTTCTAAGTGAAAAATCAGGGAGATAAACATAATTTTCCTTTGCTAATTTTGACTGCTTTTTATAAAATAATTTTATTGGATGGTTATACCAATGATCCTTTTCTACTCAGCCTTACCAAATACCCATCTAAGCTGTTAAAACTTAGCAGTAAGAACAAACTAACACACATAGAGATGGAGAAAAACCAAATGTTCACTCTTAACTGCTGGATGTATTTGTAACAAGACAATAATGAAACTGAAAAGTATGGAGGCAATAGTGCCAGCTTGATTAGGGGGGTGAAAGAAAGAGATCAATTTTCAAAAATGATGCGACTCTAACAACTGAAGAAGAAGCACAAGACATTCCTTGAAAAGAAGTAATGAACATGAAATGGTGAGCTATATGCCCAAAGATGCATAGCATAAATATACATTCTTAATGTTGGATTGACCCAGGGCTTTTTTTTATTTCTATTTTGTTTGCAAACTTAATCCCTCGGTGATCTACCCAGTCTTGGAGCAGTAAGTACATCTCTGTGTCCATGAGTCCCAGACTTTTCAACTCCAGACTTAACTATTCAATGGCTTCCTCTGGACATCTACTTGAAAATCTAGGCAACATCTCAAATGTAACATGTTGAATTGGCTCCCCTTACATTCTTTCCCATCTTAGTTGATGACAATTTCATCCATTTGTTTGCTCAGCCTAAAAATTTTTGTACCATTATTGGCTTCCTTTTCTTTTTTCAAGTCCAATAGCAAATCTGTAATAATATCCTTAGATCTGTCTCTTCCTTGTATCTTTCTCTAACACTTCAGTGTGCTGCTAACACTCCTTCAGTCTTCAACATTTTCCTTCTCTTAGATATTCCTACTGAAGGAAATATCCAATTTCCCTTGAAGAAAAATAAGCCAAAAAACAATGCTGTGCAATCAAAATTGCACTTCATTCCACTGCAAAGACTTTTCTAGAATAAAAAAGATAGAATTAAATTCACAACTGATTTCAGAACTGTATTACAAATGTATTGCTTAGAACTGCATGATCTTTATCACTTAATTCATCTATTGAGTCATCAGATGAGAAAAATGGATAAATAGTGATGACTACATAGATCATATTAGCATGATATAATTAGAGTTCTATAAATTCAAGAACAGCTAAATATAGAAATAAGACTTGATAATAGCTTAGAGAGTCTCTTCATGAAACTTTCTCCCAATATCAAAATGAGTCTAGTGACAACAATAGAAATAGATTTCCAATATCAAAATGAGTCTAGTGACAACAATAGAAATAGATTTCCAATATCAAAATGAGTCTAGTGACAACAATAGAAATAGATTTCCAAGTTTAAGGAAGTTTGGTCAATTGACTAAGATGCAATATAAGACATTTAATAAGGAAAACATCAAATTATATGGAGAATCACTGATTCAGAGGAATTAAAGTATATGCATGACCACATAGAATGTATCCTAGAAAATAAGTACTCAAAACAGTATTAAATTCAATTAAATAAGTACTCAAAAAGAGTATTACCAATTAAGCAATAGCCACTGATCTGATATCTGCTCCTTTAAGACTAACAAAATTAATTGCTTCTGCAACTAAACCTTGATCTCATAGATCTAACTGGAGTAACGGTCCCATAAACCAAGGTAGGATAATAAAAACAAAAGCATTTAAAGCCTGAATTGTCATCTCAAAATATTGACTAAGCTACCTTAGTATTTTATTAAGATAGAACTCACAGAAAGCCTCAGGTACACACAAATATCTTTTTATAGAAAATAGTATTCTTTGTACTATCTTAGCAGTACCTTGTCCTTTGGTTAAAGGCCTAATGGTTGAGAGTATAGTTGAGAATAAATTATTTCAGTTGGCTAAAAAATCATGTATTGTTTGCTAACGGTTTGCAATCTCACTATGCCCCTATAATGCCACTTGAAGGAAAAATTTGCACTTTGACAGGATGTTCAGATGTGGAGTCAATCATGACAGCCAATATTATGCAAATTCACATATTATAACCAAATACTTTGAACACTAAGGCATCAAAATTTTCATAAAGCTCAATGCTATGGTCTGAATGTTTGAGTCCACCCAAAATTTGTATGTTGAAACCTAAGGACCAATGTAATTGAATTAGGAGGTGGAGTTTTGGGGAGATACTTAGGTCATCAAAGTGGATAATCCCTCTGAATAGGATTAGTACTCTAGAAAGAGATACTCCACAGGGATCTTTGCCCCTTCCACCATGTCAGGACATAGCAAGAAGACACCATCTATGAACCAAAATTGGGCCCTCCTAGGACAACAAGTCTGCCAGTGCTTTGATCTTGACATCCCAACATTCAGAACAGTAAAATATAAATCTATTTTTTCCTTTTTAAAAAAATCAATTTTTTAAACTAAACATACAAAAGAGCAAAACAGTTCACCCATTTTTCCTACCCTCTGACCCCTGTTTCTGACAACCACAAATCTGTGTCTATGAGACTATTTTTTCATTTAGATTCCACATATAGGAAATATCATACTATATTTGTCTTTTTCTGTCTGACTTATATCACTTAGCATTATGCCCTTGAAGTCCATTTGCATTGCCAATGGCAATATTTCATTCTTTTTAATGGCTGGATAATATTCCACTGTACAGGCATATCTCATTTTATTATATTTCACTTTATTGCACTTTGCAGATATTGCATTTTTTAATAAGTTGAAGGTGTTGGCTACCCTGCATCAAGCAAGTCGATTGGCCCCATTTTCCCAATGGCATTAATTTGCTTCATGTCCTTGTTCCATATTTTGTTAATTCTCATAATATCTCTAATTCTCTCATTATTATTAAATGTATTATGGTGATCTACGATCAGTGATTATAGCTTGTGGAAAGCTCAGATAATAGCATTTTTAGCCATTAAGTATTTTTTAATTAAGGTGTATACACTGTTGTTTTTAGACATAATGCTATTGCACGCTTAATAGACTACATTATAGTGTAAACATAACTTTTATATTCACTGGGAAACGAAAAATTTCATTTAACTTCCATTTTCCAATATTCACTTTATTGTAATGGTCTGGAGCTAAATCTGAACTATTTCCAACTTCTATATCTACATCTATATCTTTAGCCATCCATCTACTCATAAATACTTAGGCTGTTTCCATATTTTAACAACTGTAAATAATGTTGCAATGAACATAGGGGTGCGATATCTTTTCAAATTAGTGCTTTTGTTTTCTTTGGATAAATAGCCAGAAGTAGAATGCTAGATGATAGGATAATTCTATTTTAAAATTCTGAGGGATCTCCATACTGTTTTCCACAGTGGCTGCACGAATTTACATTCCTTCTAACAGTGCATGAAGGTTCTCTTTCCTTTGCATCCTTGCCAATATTTGTTATTTATTGTCTTTTTTATAAAAAGATTTTATTTATTTGAGAGAGAGAGAGAGAATACAGGGGGAAGGGCAGAGGGAGATGGAGAAGCAGACTACCTGCTGAGCAGGGAATGCAACACAGGGGCTTGATCTGGGACCCTGAGATCACTACCTGAGCCAAAGGCAGACAATTAACTGACTGAGACACCCAGATGCTGCTTGTCTTTTTGATAATAGCCATTTAACAGATGGAGGTAAAATCTCATTGTAGTTTTGATTTACATTTCCCTGGTGATTTGGTTAATAATATAGATCCTTTTTAAATGTACCTGTTGTCCATCTGCATGTCTTTTCTGGATACATGTCTACTTAGATATATTTTTTTTAAGATTTCATTTATTTGAGAGAGACAGAGGGGGAGCACAAGCAGGAGGGAGGAGCAGAGGGAGATGGAGAAGCACACTACCTGCTGAGCAGGGAACCCACCATGGGGCTCCATCCCAGGATCCTAGGATCATAACCAGAGCCAAAGGGAGACACTTAATTGACTGAACCACCCAGGTGCCCCAGATCTGTCCATTTTTCAAGCAGATGCTTCGTTTTTGTGACTGAATTATAGGAGTTCTTTATATATTTTGGATACAAGCCTCTTATCAGATATATAATTTGTAAATATTTCCTGTTCTTTAATAGGCTGTCTCATTTTCTTGGTGGTTGCCTTACTGTGTAGAAGAGTTTTAGCTGGGTGAAGTCTCACTTGTTTACTTCTGTTTTTGTTCCTTTTCCTATCATGTTAAAAAATTATCACCAAGAACTATATCAAGGAGCTTACCACTTATATTTTTTTCTAGTTTTATGGTTTCAGGTTTTATGTTCAACTCCTTAATTCATTTTGAGTTAATTTTTGTGTATGGTGTAAGTTCATTCTTTTGCATGTGATTGTCCAATTTTCCCAACACAATTTATTAAGAGACTATCCTTTCCTCATTGCTTATTCTTGGCTCCTTTGTCATAAATAATTGCATGTTTATATTAGGAGCTATCTATTCTATTCCATTGACTTAGATGTCAGTTTTTATGCCAATACTACTCTGTTTTGTAATAAAATTTGAATTCAGGGAGAGTGATGCTTCCATTTTTGCTCTTCTTTCTCAATATTGTTTTGTCTATTCAGGGTCTCTTATGGATCCATTCAAATTTTAGGATTGTTTGTTCTATTTCTGTGACGAATGCCATTGGGATTTTGATAAGAATTACCTCGAATCCATAGATTCCTTTGGGTAATATGGACATTTTAACAAAATTAATTCTTCTAATCTCTGAGCATTTATTTGTATCATCTTCAATATCATTCATCAATGTTTTGTATATTTCAATATACAGGTTTTTCACCTCTTGAGCTAAATATTTATTTATTCTTTTTAATGCAATTATAAATGGAGTTGTTTTAATTTCTCTTTCTACTAGTTAATTACTAGTGTATAGAAGTAAAATTGATTTATTGACTTTCTATCCTGCACCTTAACTGAATTCATTTATTAGTTCAAACAGGTTTTTGATGGATTCTTTTAGGGTTTTTACCTATAATACCATGTCATCTACAAATAGTCACAGTTTTACTTCTTCCTTTCCAATTTGGATGATTTTGATATATTTTCCTTGCCTAAGGATTTCCAATATAATGCTGAATAAAAGTGGCAAGAATGGGGATCCTTGTCTTGTTTCTGAAAAAAAATCCACTTTTCTTCACTGAATATAACTTTAGCTGTGAGTTTGTTATTTGTGACCTTTATTATGTAGAGGTACATTCCCTCTATACCTGCTTTTTGTGTTTTTATGACAAATGTATGTTGAATTTTGTCAAGGCTTTTTAGCATTTTTTGAGATCATATGACTTTTGTTCTGTATTTTGTTAATGTGGTATATCACATGAACTGCTGTGAATGTCAAAACATCCTTGCATTCTAGGAATAAATCCCACTTGATCATCGTGTATGATCATTTAATGTATTGCTGAATTTGGTTTATTAATATTTTAATGAGAATTTTTGTACCTATATATGTCAGGGATCTTGGCCTATAATTTTCTTTTTTTATGGCATCCTCATCTGGTTTGGGTATCAGGGTAATACTGGCCTCATTAAATAAGTTTGGAAGAGTTTCTCCCTCTACTGCTCCTGCTGCTGCTTTCTGCTTCTGCTGCTTTCTTCTTCTTCTTTCTTCTTTCTTCTTTCTTCTTTCTTCTTTCTTCTTTCTTCTTCTTCTTCTTCTTCTTCTTCTTCTTCTTCTTCTTCTTCTTCTTCTTCTTCTTCTTCTTCTTCTTCTTTCTTCTTCTTCTTCTTCTTCTTCTTCTTCTTCTTCTTCTTCTTCTTCTTCTTCTTCTTCTTCTTCTTCTTCTTCTTCTTCTTCTTCTTCTTCGAAAGATTGGTATTAATTTTTGAATGCTTGGTAAAATTTACCAGTGAAGCCTTCTGCTCCTAATCTTTTGTGTTGAGATTTTTGATTATGGATTCAATCTCCTTTCTAATTATCAGTCAGTTCAGATTTCCTATTTCATCATGATTCAGCAATAGAAATTCCTATGTTTCTAGGAATTTATCTGTTACTTCTAGCTCGTCTAGCTTGTTAGCATATAATTAATGAAAGTAGCCTCTTATGATTCTCTATTTCTGTGGTATCGATTGTAACATCTCTTTCATTTCTGATTCCATTTGAGTCTTCTCTCTCTTTCTTTATTGAGTCTATTGAAAGATCTGCCAATTTTGTTTATATTGTCAAAGAACCAACTCTAAGTTTCATTGATTTTTTTCTGATTTTCTTTTTAGTTTCTGTTGTGTTTACTTATGCACTTATGCTCTAATGTTTACTATTTATTTCTTCTAATTTTGGGTTTTTTTCCTTTTTGGTAGGTCCTTCAGATGTAATTTCAGGTTATTTGAGACTTGTTCCTTCAAGTAGGCATTTATTGCTATAATTTTCCCTATTAGAACTGTTTTAGGGCAGCCTGGGTGGCTCAGGGGTTTAGCGCAACCTTCAGCCCAGGGTGTGATCCTGGAGACCTAGGATTGAGTCCCACGTCAGGGTCCCTGCATGGAGCCTGTTTCTCCCTCTGCCTGTGTCTCTGCCTCTGTGTGTGTGTGTCTTTCATGAATGAATAAATAAAATCTAAAAAAAAAAAAAAAAGAACTGTTTAGCTGCATATCATTAATTTTGGTATTTTACATTTCTATTTTTTGTCCCAAGTGTTTTTATTTCACCTTTAACCTATTAATTAGTTAGTAGCATGTTATTTAACTTCCACATTTGTCAGTTTTCCAGTTTTCTTCATGTAATTAACTTCTAGTTTTATACCACTGTGGTTGGAAAAGACACTTGAAATAATTTCAATCCTCTTATATTTATTAAGACTTATTAAGGGGCCTAACATACAATCTCTCTTGGAAAATAATCCTGTGTACTTGAAAAGAATGTGAATTCTATTGCTTTTAAAAGATGGGATGTTCTGTAAATTATCTGTTAAATCCATTTAATCTCACTTGTCATTTAAGGCCAATGTTTCCTTATTGGCTTCCTATCTGGGTGACCTATTCATTGATGTAAGTGGACTATTAAAATCCCCCTTGTATTCTAATTTTGCCATTTATTTCTCCTTTTAGGTGTTAATATTTGCTTCATATGTTTAGGCACTTCTATGCTGGGTGCATAAAGATTTATATATGTTATATCTTCTTGCTGGATTGACCCCTGTACCATTATGTAACACCCTTCTGTCTTCTATTACAGTTTATTTTAAAGCCAACCTGGCTGATAGAAGAATAGATACTCTAGTTTTCTTTTTATTTTTTTTACGTGAAGTATCTGTCCATGCCATCTCTTTAAGTATGTGTGTGTCCTTACATCTAAAGTCAGTTTCTTGTAGGCAGTTTATAGACAGTTTTTTTTTTCTATTCTCTTTCTTTTCTAATTCACCCAGTCACTCTATGTTGGTCAAATGGAGGATTTAGTCCATTTATATTTAAAGTAAATTATTAATAGATATGTGCTTATTGCCATTTTGTTAATTGTTTTCTGGCTGTTTTTGTTGTTCTTCTTTGCTCGTCTTTCTTCTCTTGCTCTCTTCCTCTCTGGTTTGATGACTTTCTTTAGTGTTATGCTTACATACCTTTCTTTTTATCTTGTGTATTTACTAAATGTTTTTATTTCATGGTTATCATGAGGTTTACATGTAGCAACTTATATCTGTAATAGTCTATTTTAAGTTGATAAGAACTTCAGTTTGATCCCATTGTAAATTCAACATATTTATTCCTCCCCACCAAAAACATTTTATGTTCCTGATATCACATTTTAAATCTTTCTATCTTGTGTATCCCTTAACTATTTGTGGTAATGATAGTTATTATTTTTTACTATTTTTGTCTTTTAACCTTAATATTAGCTTTATAAATAATTAATCCACTACTTTTATTACCTTTACCTTTCCATTGAGATTTATTCTTTCATATATGTTCTTGTTACCAATTAGCACCCTTATTTTTAGCCTAAATCCCTTAACACATTTTGTAAGGCTAGTTTAGTAGTGATAAACTCTTTTAGCCTTTGCTTCTCTGAAAAACTCTTTATCTCAGCTTCACTTCTGAACAATAACTTTACTGGGTAGAGTAGTCTTGATTGGAATTTTTTCTTTCAGCTTCTGCTGAAAAATTTGCAGTCTTATGGGAGTTTCTTTGTATTTAACAATTGGCTTCCTCTTGTTATTTTTAATATTTTCTTCTTGTCTTTAACATTTTCATTTAAATTATAATGTGTTTTGCAGTGGGTCTCCTTGTGTTCTTATTTGGAACACTGGAATTCCTGTATTTGGAAATATTCTGGTATGGGATTTTTGTTGTTGTTTGTTTTGTTTTGTTTTTAATTTTTATAAGCTACACAGTCTCTGGTGCTTTGTTATAGCAAACTGAATAGGCGAAGAAATCCCATCTTATTTAAAAAAGATTAAAACAGAAAATTAAAAATAATTTCCTTGTAGTTTCCACTGATTTAATATGGAGGCTTTGACTTTTTAATTCTTCTGATCTATAGAGTTATGAGAATGTCTAGAACTTGTTTTTAATTTTTTTGTTAATATAACCTTTTTAAAAAAATGATAATGAATACATGATCTCCAAGTAAAACCTAAAATTTTATAAAACTTCCATGATATTAGCTATATCCTGTCAGTGGAAGAGAGGTTCTTCTTCAAGGAAAAGCTTAAATATTTGAGGATTATCCAAGGCCAACCATCTAAAAAGTATTATTAGGACTCATTGGCTATTTATAGGCAATGGATTACAACATATTCTGAAATTGCAAGACAAATGTATGAAAAAGAAAAGAGAAGGGACCCAAAGAAAATCACAAATGAAAGAGGAGTAACAATCAACACCACAGAAATACAAACAATTATAAGAGAATATTATGAAAAACTACATGCCAACATATTGGACAACCTAGAGGAAAGGGACAAATGCCTAGAAACAGATAAACCAATCAAACTAAATAGAAAACTTGAACAACTGATAACCAGCAAAGAAATTGAATCCGTGATCAAAAAAATCCCAACAAACAAAAGTCCAAGGCCAGATGTTTTCTCAGGCGAAAACTACCAAACATTTAAACAAGAGCTAATACCTATTCTTCTCATTCTTTTCCAAAAAAAAAAAAATAGAAAAGGGAGAAAAACTTCCAGATTCATTCTATGAGGCTGGTATTACCCTAATACCAAAACCAGATAAAGATTCTACTAAAAAATCTACTAAAAAAGAGAACTACAGGCCAATATCCCTGATGAACACGGATGCAAATTTCCCAATAAAATACTAGCAAACCGGATCCAAAACAATACATTAAAAAAATCACTCATCATAATCAAATGGGATTTATTCCTGGGTTGCACGCTTGGGGTGACGGGCACTGAGGTGGACACTTGACGGGATGAGCACTGGGTGTTTTTTTGTATGTTGGTAAATTGAACACCAATAAAAATTAATTAAAAAAAATATTCACAAATCAATCAGGGTAATACACCACATTAATAAAAGAAAGGATAAGAACCATGTGATCATTTCAACAGACGCAGAAAAAGCATCTGACAAAGTACAATATCTGTTCATGATTGAAAACCCTCACCAAGGTAGGCTGAGAAGAAACGTGCTTCAACAATATAAAGGCCGTATGTTAAAAACCACAGCTATTATCTTCCACAATGGGCAAAAACTGAGAGCTTTCCTCTTTGGTCAGGAACAAGGCAGGGATGTCCCATTCTCACCAGTGTTATTTAACATGGTACCTGAAGAGCTAAGTACAGCAATCAGAAAAAAAGAAAAATATAAGGAAAAAAGAAAGAGAAAGAAGAAAGAAAGAAAGAGAAAGAAAGAGCATTCAAATGGGCAATTAAGAAGTGAAACTTTCACTATTGGCAGACAACATGATATCCGTAAGATTACATCAAATAACAGCTAAAATGGCTTAAAAAATTCAGTAAAGTCTCAGGATACAAAATTGATATACAGAAATCTATTCATTACTATACAACAATAATGAAGCAGCAGAAAGAGAAATTAAGGAAACCCATTTACAACTGCGCCAAAAATAAGATTGTTTGTAATAAGATTACAATAAGAATATCCAATGGAAAAAAGTCAGTCTCTTCAACAAGAAAATTGGACAGCTACATGCAAAAAAAAAAAAAAAAATGAAACCAGACCATTTTCTTACATTAAACACAAAAATAACTTCAAAATGGATTAAAAGACCTAAATATGAAATGTAAAACCATAAAAATGCTAGAGGAGAACACAGCAAATAATCTCTTTGATGATGGCTATAATGACTTTCTTCTAGGTATGTTTATGCTTATAAAAGCCTATTTTGCTAGGTGGCGTTGGGGAGGGTTTAAGGAAGCAGGCCCATGCTCTGCTTCAGATGTGATAAAGAAGCAGGTAGTTCCATAGTGGGCATCTGACCTAAGTCTTACCTACGGGAATCTCCCCCATGGAGGGGAAATCAGAGGGAGGCTCAAGCTGTGTTTGGTGAAGAATCTGCAGTCACTCTCTTAGCCAGGAGTGGGGCATGTTTGGTCCTTTCTGTAGTTTGGGTAAAGATCCTTATTCACCATCCATCATGGGCAGAGTGGCCTGGTCAGCCGTCGATGCGCCGCAAAATGTTCATGTTCAGCAACAGAACACCAGGCCACTTGTCGGGGGCCACCTTCTTGTCCTCAGCTCCGAGTTCACATCTGGATCACAGGGGTTGTCAGTTTGATGGATTCAGCAGAGAGACAACGTCAAAGGAAAAGGAGGAAGCAAACGCTTAGATCGGGTAGGTGGAGAGCAGCATCCATCCGAGGCAGCAGGGGGGCTCGGCGGCTCCAAGCAGGCATGTGCGGTAACAGGGTGCTGGGGACATGGCAAGAGCAGGTCATGACAGGCAGGTCTTGCTGAGGCATTTGGACTTGAGATTGCATACAAGAGGGGTAGCATAAGAAGAGTCATGTGCTCTGATTGTCTGAAGTCACTTGCTGCACGGAGATGGATGTGGGCAAACCCGAATGTGCAAGTTCAGAGACAAGTGTCTCCTGGTCCCTCCTGGCCTCAAGGTCAGACACCTTGATCTGCTCCACTGGGCCATTTCATACTGGAGAGTACTTGGAGTCCCTTCTGCCCAGGTAGACTGTTTTCCCACTGTCTACTTCTTAAAAAAAAAAAAAGGATATTTGTCTTCCTTAAAATAAGCAGCCAAAGAGACTCTGAAGAAGGAATAATTAAAGCTAGACTCCTAACTCTGGGAAAGGAACTAGGGTTGGTGGAAGGGGAGGAGGGCGGGGGGTGGGGGTGAATGGGTGACGGGCACTGAGAGGGGGCACTTGATGGGATGAGCACTGGGTGTTATTCTGTATGTTGGCAAATTGAACACCAATAAAAAATAAATTTATTATTAAAAGAAAAAAGAAAAAAGCTAGTAATTCAGGCCCTGGGTGACCTGACCTGCTTCAGTTCATCCGATGGTCTTTGTCAGAACTGCCTTGAGACAGGACCTCTTCTGGGAGAGATGGCAGTCAGCCTATGGGTATAAATATTCTCTCTCTCTCTCTCTCTGTCTCTCTCTGTCTCTCTCTCTCTCTCTTTAAGATTTATTTATTTGAGAGAGAGGGAGAGAGGTAGGCAGGGGCAGAGGGGAGGGAGAGAGGAACTTTAGCAGATTCTGCATTCAGCACAAGCCCAACCCGGGGCTGGATCTCAAGACCCTGGGATCCTGACCTAAACAAAACCCAAGAGTTGGATGCTTAACCAGCTGTGCCACCCAGGCACCCCATCTTTATTTCTTTATATTTATTGCTTTTTTTCTTTTTATGTTGGGTTTTGCATTCCCACAAGTACATTGGGATTGAATGCTCTCAAGACAGCTTAAAAAGCCATGAAAACATGTTCTTGCCTTAAAGTGAGGCTGGAATTTCTCTCTTTGGCATCCGTTGTTTAGATGACTGTGCTGTGTTTTCATCCAATGTCCCCGTATCCTCCAGCCTAAAACAAACAGAAGGGGTATGGGTGTGGAAACAAGGGAGAACTGGGTGTTTGGGGGAGGCTGGAACCTGGACACATGGTCTGCGGGTAAGGAGAAGAGTCCAGGAATCTGCAGGGTAGGGCCAAAGCTGGCATTGCCTTCGTGCTTGCCCTGAGCGGTCACTGTCCCTAACTCAGCACCCCTATCGAGCAGAGACTTGGGGCTCCATCCTAGTGGTTGGTGGATCTCCTACCTTCATTAGGTGGGAGCCAACAGCGAGAAACTATGCAAAGGGGGCCATTTGAATTTTAAAAAGTCTTCTATTTATGCAATAGGAAAGAAAGGATAGAGGCAAGAGTCATGCTTAGGTTCAGTGCAATCCCCTATGTGGCTAGTGCATCCCCATTATAACTGACTCTGTCCTTTGCAAAGTATCCCAACTTCCACTCAAACCAACCCAATCAAGTAGAGCTCAGCTATGGGTCACCTGGCTCGCCTGTGGTTGCTCTTCGTTTGCACAGGTTTTCTGGACACAGCAGCATTGGCAAAAAGAGGGTTAATGCTTAACTGAGTCGAAGACCAGAAGACCAGAAGTTACTGGGCAGGTTGGTCCCCGCAGGCCCTCCACTCCATGTGGTTGGGTGTCTCCTGTATCCTCAGCTGTCCTCTCTCTGGAGATGGGGGAATGGGAAAACCCTGCAGCTTTAGACATCTTAATGACAAAAATATCTTCCCTAGAACCTAGTAATTTAGCCTAAATGCCATTCCAGTGTAGGCAATGTCTCTCTTCCCTTGAGTTGTTTGTTTAGAACTTCTGTTTGCCTGTGGCATTATTCAATGTCACTGCAACAGGTCCAAGGTGTGTCTTTCTGTTTAGTCATCTTTACTGGGGCTTCTGTGCCTCCTGAATCTGATAATTTATGTCCCTAAGAAGTTCTAGGCAGTTCTCAATTTTTCCAGTCATTACCCCATTACATATTGACCTTCTCATCGGCTTGTTTCAATTACATGCATGTTGTATCTTTTTCCGAGATCCTTGTGAATTCACGTCTTTCGTGTTTTTCTATCCCCATTTCTCTGGATTATGTTTGGGGTGATATGGCAATGTCATCACATCTAATGTCTACATCACATACTGTATTGTCACCTTCTTTCAATGTGTGCTTTTATCAGTTCATTAACTTTATTTAACATTCCGATGACTGTTTTCATTCCTGGATGAAATAGGAGTTCTTGGCATATTATTATTTTCTTATGATATCTGTTCCACCTTTCATTTTTAAAATTCACCTTAAGTATACGTATTCATAAACTCCAAGCATTATTTATCTGAAGTTCCGAAAGATCTAATGCTGGTGATTGTTGTTCCTATTGATTCAAGTGTCCTGTGTACAAATTTGTATGTACTATTATATTGTATTATATTGATATGTTGCAAATGATATATTATTTCTCTAAGCATTTGTTCAGTTTATTGTTTGGACTGAACTGGTCCTGAATTAAACCTCCGCCTACATAAGCCTGAGCACACCCCTCCTTCTAGCTCTTGGTTCCACATCTTGTTTCCTTGCAAGTGGTGTCCTGGTAAAGGCTACTGGACTTTGTGCTATTTTTTTTAATTTAAATTCAATTTGCCAACATGTAGTATAACACCCAGTGCTCATCCCATCAAGTGCCCCACTCAGTGCCCATCACCCAGTTACCCCCCACACACACACCTCACCTTCCACAACCCTTTGTGTGTTTCCCAGAGTTAGGAGTCTCTTATGGTTTGTCTCCTTCTCTGGTTTTTTTTTCTCACTCAGTTCCCCTCCTTTCCCTTATAATCCCTTTCACTATTCCTTATATTTCACATACAAGTGAAACCATATGATGATTGTCCTTATGCTGAGTGAAGTAAGTCAATCAGAGAAGGATTTTGTAAAGGTCTGGGCACAGCTGCCACAGTACAAGAGCCCTGATGTGCACCATCACCTGGTCAGAGAGAGGAATCACACCTGTGTTTGGGCAGGGCTGGACCACCAGAGGCTCTGGCTTCCCCCAGGGCTTCCTGCAGGGTCTAGATAACAGTCCCTGAATCTCAAAGGAGTTAACACACTGTCAAGTTGACCAACGAAGAAAGCAGATGAATTTCCCATCCTTCCTGCTCTCCAACAGACTTTTCAAAGCAATGTTTCTACACGGCCCTCATCCAATATGCTTTGTTTCGAAGTAGTGGCTAGCTTGGGACAGCGTCATCTTGAAATCTGTGCGTACAGGTTGAATCTGACACATAATATCACAGGTATCTGGGAGTGTGAAGTTGGATTAACAGTGTTCATAATTTACATTCCTGTAGAAGTTTTCTTATTTGAATTATGGGTGTCAGGTGTGTGAATAACAATAAATTGTGGGAATAAACGTTTGCATTGCAGGACTGTGAATAACTTAGCCTAGTTGCAAAAATAAAATACTGCATTAGACAGTATCCCCTATCCCCAACCCAGATGAAAAATAATCTCAAAGAGCAGATTGGCAGAAACTGGCTCTTGTGATCCTGGTTCTCTTTTCCTTTGGGCAATTTATGATGAGATGACAAGCACTTCATAGAGAGAATTCCGTCAGATTGGTGTCTGGAGGCAGGGTTTGATCTCAGCTTTGTCCTTACTAACTCCACAACCCCGGGCTTGTTAGTTAACCTACTCAGCCTTGTATTTTTTTTTTTAATTTGGAAACTGAGAACAAGGACACCTAAGAGATAGGGTTGTTGTGAGGGCAAGTGTCATGAGTGCAAATAGCTTGGAGTAGACTCCACATGGGCTCTGCCTTGGTGACAGCTCTTCCTCACTGCAGCCCCAATATGGGAGCTTCATTATTATGCACATCCCTTTACAAGTCAATCACTTCAATGCAACAAACTTGGTAAATTTTACCAAGCACCATCCACACCTCTCACTGGTATTATAGGCTTTGGGGATTTTATAAATGAAGGAGCTTGCTTGGCAGTGGCGGGGGGCAGGGGGAAGGCATGAAAATTAGAGCCAAGATCCCTTTGAGTTAACAGCAAAATGCCACTTACTTCTAAGCATTGTGTCCAGGGAGTAGGTTACAGTAACTTTGTGGAGACATTTGTAAAAGTGAAGACAGGACTTGCTATCTGCTGCCTTTGTGCAAAAGGTAAAAGAACATTCCTTCTAGAGAGATTTAGAAAATAGCACCATCTTCAGGTGGACAAGTTAGACAGATGACCCCCTGGGAGTAGACACTGCCTGGGTAGGCTGCTGCTCCGTGAGCAGAGCACGGGAAGGGTTTCAGCAGGCCCCGGAGGGAGGGAGTCTGGCAGGGAGCTTTGTGCTGTGTGCAAACCAGGCATCTGCACAGCCCTACCTGCACAGACATGCAGAAAGAAGCCTCCCTGCACAGAGTCGACCTCATCTAGCCAGTCCTCAATTCAAACTGATTTCACTGTGTGAATAGCTCTTGAATCAAACAGCTCCTCTCCATCCACAGCCCAGCATCTCCCAGGCTGGGGTCAGAGGCTCCCTTTGGAAGCACAAACCTGATCACACCCTTTCCCTGCAGGCATCCCACAGAATTGCACCCCCCCTCATCTGCATCTGCAATTCCCACTGCTCTTGACCCCAGGGGGTCTGATCCCTCCTTTGTGAGGCTCCCCAGGATCAGAGGGTGTGGTTTCAAGAGATGTAGTCATGGATGTCCCTCAAATGTGCAGAGGCAAGAAAAGACAGAACCTCAGACCTGCAGAAAGGTGCAAACACTTGGTATTTGTGACCGGTGTTGGGACCTTTGTGTAGCCACCTCTTCTGAGTGTGGGCAGGATAAGTGACTTGTTGCTAGCCAGTGGAACTTAGCAAAGGTGATGATCTGGATGGATGTGATTATGTTGCATAAAATTATAACTTCTGTGTTGCAAGGAGACACTCTCCATTGCTGGCTTTGGAGAAGCCACCAGGTTGAGTGCTGCCATGGAGAGGACCATGTGGCAAGGGACTAAGGGTGACTATGTTCATTTCTTCTTGCTGCTGTGACAAATCACCACAAACTTGCTGACATGAAACAACACAGATTTCTTCTGCAGCTCTAGAGCTCAGAAGTCTGACAAGGAGCTCAAGGGGCAAAAATCCAGATACCTTCTGGGGGCTTTAGCGGGGGGACAACCTGTTCCTTGCTTTCCCCAGTTTCTAGAAGCGGCCCACATTCCTTTGCTCATGACCCTCTTCCTCCATCTTCAAAGCCAGCAATGGTCTGACCACTCCTTTGTCGTCAGGGTTCTCTCTGACTGGCTGTTATTGGGAGATGTTCCCACTTTTAAAGATTCACATGATTATATTGGCCTACCTGGATAATCCAGGATACTCCCCATCCCAAGGTCCTTATGGAATCACATCTGCAGTGTCTTTTTTTTTTTTTAATTTAAAATGTTTGAAATTTAAATTCAACTTAATTAACATATAGTGTATTATTAGTTTCAGAGGCAGAACTTAGTGATTCATCAGTTGCGTATAATATGCCGTGCTCATCCCATCAAGTGCCCTCCTTCATGCCCATCACCCTGTTACCCCATCCTCCCACCCATCTTCGCTCCAGCAACAGTTTGTTCCCTATGTCTGAGTCTCTTATGGTTTGTCTCCCTCTGATTTGCCTTCTTTTTCCTTGCCTTCCTCTATGTTTATCTGTTTTGTTTCCTAAATTCCACATATGAATGAAACCATATGGTATTTATCTTTCTCTTACTGACTTATTTTGTTTACCATAATACCCTCTAGTTCCACATCATTGCAAATGGCAAGATTTCATTCTTTTTAATGGCTGAGTAATATTCTATTGTATATATATAGCCCACATCTTCTTTATCCATTCACCTGTCAGTAGCATCTGGGCTCTTTCCATAGTTTGGCTATTGTGGACATTGCTGCCATAAACATGTGGGTGCAGGTGTCCCTTTGACTCACTATGTTTTTATCCTTTGGATAAATACCTAGTAGTGCAATGCTGAATTGTAGGGTAGCTCTATTTTCAACTTTTTGAGGAATCTCCATTCTGTTTTCCAGGGTGGCTGCACCAGTTTGCATTTCTACCAAACGTGTTAAGTGGGTTCCTCTTTCTCTGCAACCTCACCAGCTTCTGTTATTTCCTGAGTTATTAAATTTAGTCATTCTGACTAGTATAAGGTGGTATCTCATTATGGTTTTGATTTATATTTCCTTGATCCCCAGTGACATTGAACATTTTTTCACATGTCTGTTGGCCATTTGTATATCTTCTTTGGAGAAATGTCTGTTCATGTCTTCTGTCCATTTCTTGACTAGATTATTTGGTTTTTGGGTGCTGAGTTTGATAAATTCTTCATAGATCTTGGATATTAGCCCCTTATCTGGTAAGATATTTGCAAATATCTTCTCCCATTCTGTAGGTTGCCTTTTAGTTTTGTTGACTGCTTCCTTTGCTGTGCAGAAGCTTTTTATCTTGATGCAGTCCCAATGGTTCATTTTTGCTTTTGTTTTTCTTGCCTTTGAAGATGTGTCTAGCAAGAAGTTGCTGTGGCCGAGATCAAAGAGGTTGCTGCCTATGTTCTCCTCTAGGATTTTTATGGATTCCTGTCTCACATTTAGGTCTTTCATTCATTTTGAGTGTATTTTTGTGTATGATATAAGATAGTAGTCCAGTTTCACTCTTCTGCATGAATGAAAACTGGCTGTCCAATTTTCCCAACACCATTTGTTGAAGAGATTTGCCTTTTTTTCCATTGGATATTCTTTCCTGAGTTGTCAAAAATTAGTTGACCATAGAGTTGAAGGTCCATTTCTGGGTTCTCTATTCTGTTCCATTGATCTATGTGTCTGTTTTTTTTTTTTTTTTTTTTTTTTTTTTGTGACAGTACCATACTCTCTTGATGATCACAGCTTTGTAATGCAACTTGAAGTCCGGAGTTGTGATGCCTCTAGCTTTGGTTTTCTTTTTCAGCATTCCTTTGGCTATTTGGGGTCTTTTCTGATTCCATAAAAATTTTAGGGTTGTTTATCCCAGTTCTGAAAAATGTTGATGGTATTTTGATAGGGATTGCATTGAATATGTAGATTGCTCTAGGTTACATAGTCGTTTTAACAATGTTCTTCCAATCCATGAGCATGAAATATTTTTCCATTTCTTTGTGTCTTCTTCAATTTCTTTCATAAATGTTCTATAGTTTTCAGAGTATAGATCTTTTACCTGTTTGGTTAGGTATATTCCTAGCTATTGTATGGTTTTTGGTGCAATTATAAATGGGATTGATTCTTTGGTTTCTCGTTCTTCTGCCTCATTGTTAATGTATAGAAATGTGACTGACTTCTGGGCATTGATTTTATATCCTGTGACTTTGCTGAATTCCTGCATCAGTTCCAGTAATTTTTTGGTGGCGTTTTTTGGATTTTCCATGTAAAGAATCATGTCATCCAGCAGAGTGTCTTTTGCCACAGTGGGGAACATATTCACAAATTCAGGAGATGAGGACATGGACATCTTTGGAGGGCAGTATTCTGCCTACAGCCAACATCCAGGAAGAAACTGAGGCCCTCAAACTCACAACCCACAAGGAACCAAATGCTTCCAACAACCACGAAAGCTCAGAACAGATGCTTCCCTAGTTGAGCCTCAAATGAGACCAGCCTCAGCTTTACTGAAGGTAAGGTGTGCCTACACTCCTGACCCTCAGTAAGTAAGATAAAAAATGTGCATTGGTTTAAGCAGCTAAGATTGTGGTAATATTATTACACAATGATGGTTAACTATGACATTATATAAAAGGCTATTTTGCTTTGCTCTTACCTATTTATCCAAACTCATCTGCCATTGCCTCTCCTCAACTCACACATATGTACATTCACAGAATGTACACACACACACACACACACACACACACACACCTCCAAGTATGCACTTTTAGTTCTCTACCCAAAACACTCGGTTTCATGCCTCTGTGCTGTAAAAATTAATGAAGATCATCCAAAAGAGAACAAGTGAAGGCTATTTATTCAAGGCTGGTTATGGCAAAGGTTCTGGCCACCATCACTTGCATCTGGCAGAGACTCAAAGGCAGGCAGAGGAGAGCAAAAGATTTTGAGTGGAAGAAAGGGCAGGCTTCAGGTGTGCCCTGACTCAAGGATGTTGGCCTGGGGGAGCTGGAGGTCTGCTAACTACAAGGGGCATCCTGTGTGGTTGTTTAGGGGTGAGTCTTCATCTTTTTCCTGTTGGTCTTGAGCTGGAAGTGGGGGAAAAAATTAGAGAAGCTGTCAGTTACTAACAAAGAAATGGCCCTTTGGAGCTGAGTATTATGGAGTCATTGCTTGGCTGTCTGGGTCAGTTTCGAGAGATGGTAAATTGCCTCCTGACAACTGTGGGTTGGTTCTGGGCTGGTTGCTGCAGATCATGGGTCAGAGTTCTGTTTTTACTTATAGCTTGGCCACTGTCCAGTTGTGTATTTCAGTCTCACTGAACTTGTTCATGTGCTGTTCTCTCTATGCAGAGTGCTCATGCCTATACCTTAACCAGGTGCCAAACTCAGATTCAACCTTCAGATCTCAGCTTTAGCGTACCTTCTTCTGTGAGGCCCACTGCGATCATTCTACCCCTTTTTAGTCCCTTGGGTAGTATGTTCCTTTCAGTGTTGAATGTTCCACATCATATTATTTTATTGGCATATTGTTTATGTTGCCAATTCGATTGTGAGCATCTCTGTTTCTCTAGTTACTCACAGCCTGGTACATCAGTAGATGCCTGCTAGATAGTTGTAAAATAGTTGGAACCAGCAACAACCCAAATATTCCCATATTCTTCATCCAACCCAATGGTTTCATTTTGATGTGAAACTGAAGCCATGAAGTCATGCAGTCTTGGAATTGGAGAGCATCGAGCCCTGCCAGGAAAGACAATGAGAATGATAGAGGCCGTTGTCTAAGTTCCCACATAGGAAGAGTCCAGATAAAAGCCCAGAGGCAAAAGCCCCAGTTGGGTTCTTTGTGGTATTCCATGCATCCCAGAGACCTTGGGATAATGGAGTGGCCATGAGCCAGAAGTGCAGTGTCTGGGGCCTCTGTCTCAGTAAGTAAAACAAATGCTGGCACATAGACACTGTTGTTTATGTACAAGAATGAACTTATTTTTTTAATATATATTTTTAATTATTTATTTACGATAGTCACAGAGAGAGAGAGAGAGAGAGAGAGAGGCAGAGACACAGGAAGAGGGAGAACCAGGCTCCATGCACCGGGAGCCCGACGTGGGATTCGATCCCGGGTCTCCAGGATCGTGCCCTGAGCCAAAGGCAGGCGCCAAACCGCTGCGCCACCCAGGGATCCCAAGAATGAACTTATGAATAATGGAAAATCACTCATTATCTAGCAACTACTATGACTCAAACTTTCCATGGAATTAATAGCATAAACCAGGAAAGCAGTGGAAGAAAGATGAGCATTATAGAATGATGTGAGTCTACCACTTTATCTGTCAATGTTCTCATGAGCTCCATCTTATAACAAATCAGACGACTGCAAATATTCAAAGTGGTATGCATAAATCCACTGTCATGTAAAAAGCTCAATAGAAAATATAAGCCCATAGCTATGCTACTTCCCGTCGTCTTTAGTCATTAACCCAGGTAAGTAGGCATGCTCAGGAATTTTCCTTCTTTTTGAATCAATTCAAGTCCTTGTTTGCTTAATTAAAAGCAATGGCATCATCTTGACTGTGATGAAACAATCCCATTTCAACAAGCTATCATGCAAATTAGCAAGGAGTGAAGGGATTTGTCTATTTTCAAATTGTTTATTTTAAACTAGTGGAATTCAGAGGCAAAGTGCCAAGGAAAATCCAACATGCAAAATTTTCCTTGGAAAATGATGCTTTACGGATTTTGAGCTGGAACTTGGATTTTTTTCAGATTTTTGTCTCTTGCATCATTCTCGTTGCTGCAAAGTAATAATTAATTACCTAATATATATATATTGATATATACACATATCAATAGCTACAGCAAGCTATCAACAATAATATCAGATACCATTTTGGAATTTCTATTCTATTCTACATCATCATTTCCCCATTGAAAACATGTCCTTGGTTATGGATAATGTTTTCTTGGGACAGAGATGTTTTGGAAAAATGGAATACTCTAGTCCTTCCATGGATATTTATAATATCCACCAGAAAAATATCTTTAGTAGGAGTCAGAAAGTTAATTTTTTTTTCTTTTTTTAAAATATTTATTTATTTGAGAGAGAAAGAGTGAAAGAGCACATGAGTACTTGTGAATGGGAGAAGGGCAGAGGAAGAGAATCTAAAGCAGACTCCCTGCTGAGTGTGGAGCATGACATGAGGATTACTCTCACAACTCTAAGATCATGACCTGAGCCAAAATCAAGGGTCAGATACTCAACCGACTGAGCTACCCAGGTACCCCTAAAGGAAATTCAGAGCTGTTGAACCATACTTGATAATGGAACAGATAATATGTGCAATATTTATTAGCATCATGGGAATTGGTGTTTCATGGAATAGGTTTTGATATTTTAATCATTAAAAACAAACTAGTAAATAGGTTTCTCAACACAGATAAGAAAAATAAGATCTGGAGGGGCACAGTGACTTGAATAAAACCAACAAGTAAATTCTATCCCTGGAATTTAAACCTGTTATCTGTCTGATTCCAAAGTATGTTTCCTAGATGTATGCATTTCTTTTGGCAACTTGAATCTTGATCTGTGTGTGTACTGGGCCATTCAAATTAAATCTTACATCCTTGCTATTGAAATGATTTCTATTGGATGTTTGCACAATAAAGCACCACAACTAGATAGCAGACCTTGACTTAAGTCTTCATATGAGGCATGGAAGGCCTTTGATCCCTTTGCTAGTGCCAGAGACTCATGCCAGCATGGCACAGCAAGAGGCCACCGGTTGGGGCCAGGAAGAGGGACAGGGAGAAGGCAACCCTTGCTGGCACTAATGAGTGCCAGGTTCCAGGGTGGGCCTGGCCTGGGCTACAAGGGTGCCCAGGATATGGCATGGATCCCAGATACTGTCACTGAGGCATGGCCCAACTCACCATTTCTTAACAATTTTGCTGTTGATGATCAGAATTTCCTAGTTTTGATAAGTTCTAATTTGTCTTATTTTCTTATTTGATTAGTGGTTTGTAACCTATTGAAGAAAGCTTTTCAAAAAACAAGGTTATGAAGGCATGTTACAGCTTTATTCTGAAGGTTGATTATTTAAACTTTCAGAATGGTGCAAATTATTGTCCTCAAATTAGATTGTGAAATAGGGAGAAAAGTTCATTTTTCTCTGCATACATAGAACATTTTTAGCAAAATGAATTGAAAAGACTGTTTCCCAGTGAAAATTTGTGTCACTGTAAATCGAATGACTGTGTATGTAGGGATGTATTTTGGCTGATTGCTCTATCTATGCATCATTACACATTGACTTAATTATTTTAGCTTCATATTAAGTCTTGAAACCTATAAATCCTCTAATTTTTTCTTCTTTAATATTGTCTTGGCTATTCTATGTCCATAGCATTTCCGTTAAATGTTTGGATTTATCGATATCTACAACACTAACAAAAATAATGAACTTCTGGGATTTTGGCTGGAATTATATTGATTCTTAAATGAATTTGGGAAGAATTGAAATCTTAATATCATTAAGTATCTCAATTCATAAATGTAGATTACCTGTATATTTATTTACATATTCCTTAATTTTTCTCATCAATATTTTGTATCGCTGTCTATGATTTTTACACAACTTTCCTTAGATTTATTAACAATTATCTGATAATTTTTAATATTACATATATTTCTATGGATGTATTCCTATGTACTTGAGAATTTTCCTATGCAAATATAAATGGTAGTGCTTTGAAATTTATTTTTATATTCTTCACTGCTAGAACATATAAGCATAATTATTTTTATACAGAACTTACATTTCCTCGTTTCAACTATCTTTGCTAAATTGACTTATTAGCTCTAATTATAGATTTAGGGAATTTCTACATCCACAATCATGTCAGTTATGAAGAGAAATGGCATTTTAAATTCCACTTTAGATCTTTATAGCTTTTTCGTGTGTGCATGATGGCTAGACAGTGGCTAGTGTCTCCACTACAAAGCTGATTAAAGGTGATGACAGTAGACATCTTTTTGTGTGTTTTCTGTATTTTGTTAATGTGTACGTTAAAGTGATAAGAATTTTAACATTAAGCTGAACTTTCATTCTTGGAATAAATCCCCCTAGGTCAAGCTATATTGCTCTTTTTATACATTGCTGGAACATAAGAGTCATTCAATAGATATTCCCTTTAACATCTCTCACTTTCCTCTTGGTAGAGTCAAGGATATGCACATATATTCCATTATATAATGCAGTAGAGATTGACTATATACACAATATTATACATAATATATAGGATGTATATATTATAATCTCTGATGAGAACCACCAATTCTGTCTAAAAGTTTAGAGAAGTCGTTAAGAAGGATAAAATGTTCAATTAAAAATTTAAAGAGTGAATAGAATTTCAACAGCAGAAGAAAGCACACAAAACATAGTTGTCTATTAACACACTAAATGCAATTGGTGTCTCTTTTGAGCCTTCCTCTGAGGAGGGTACCCCAAGTCTCACCAATTAGCATCAATGGCATGAGATGACCAGTCTAAGCTCCCACCTGACAAGAAGGGGGGCTACTTGAAAGAACAAAATTTACAAAATAAGTGGTAATTTTAAAAATGAACAGTAATTTGTCAAATGATTTGAAAGAACTCCTTAAATGTCTGAAAGAATTAGTGCAGTTCCAGAGGTTTTCTTGATTTTCTTGTCATCACATGTTTAGGATCCTTGTTCATGTCTTGTCCTGGTAAATATACCCTGAAAAGTAACCACTCTTTCAACTTCTATGACTATAAGCTGATTTTTCATGATTTTGAACTCGGTGTCAAGGGATTCATCAGTATGTACTCACTTCTGTTGCTTCTTTAACTTTTTTATGTTTATGATGTTTATTAACTTTTGTGTATAATTGTTCCGGGTACTATGCTATGCATAACAATGCATCCCCACACTTTGTAGCATAACACAACAACTCACTGTACTTATAGATTCAGGACTTTGGACAGAGCACGGCCTGGCAGGCGTGTCTGCCCTCTGCAATATCAGGCTCAGCTAAAAGGCTCAGGTTTTTTTTTGTTTGTTTGTTTTTTGTTTGTTTGTTCATTTTTACCTTCCAGTGCCTGGGGTTGATGTTGGTTACCAGCCAGAATATGATCTCCCACAAGAGGAGTCTCCATGTGAACTCGGATGCCTCATAACATGATGCCTGAGTTTCAAAATTGAGTGGTCTGAGGGAGTAAGAGAGTGAAGCAAAAGTCAAATTTCCTTTTCCTTCCTAGCTTTCAAGTGGGAGTCACACAGTATAACTTCCACTGCATTATACTGGTTTAGGCAATACAAAACTTTGTCCGGATTCAAGGAAAAAGAAAAATAAAACTGTCACCTTTCCTTCATTTATTTGTTTGTTTGTTTGTTTGAGTGAGTGGGGTGAGGTGCAGAGAGAGAGGGAGAGAGAGAATCCCAAGCAGCCTCCATGCTCAGAACCCCTGACAGGGGCTCGATCTCAATACCCTGAGATCGTGACCTGAGCAAAAATCAAGAGTTGGCTGCTCAACTGACTGAGCCACCCAGGCGCCCCTAAAAACTTCACCTTTCAATGGAGAAATATCAATGTCTTATTGTAAGAAAAGCATATGGGATGGAATATATATTGGTAATTCCTGATGTATTAGGCTTCCAGTTTAGGTACTATAAATCTAGATAAACTATCCTTGTATATATTTTTGATACACATATGTATTTATTTCCATTGAGTATATATTATGTTGAATGGTATGCTCAGTCATGAAGGATGGGTCATACCAGCTTTAATAATGAGTTCTAATTTTTTTCCATTGCATTTGGACAAATCTACTCTTCTATTGGCAGCATATAAATCATGTAGCTGTTCCACATCCTTATTATTCAGAGTGAAATAAGAAGCTGGTAAGTGATTTGGGGATAGATTTTAGGAAGCCCTACCTTTGGGGTTCAGACATTTCCTCCAAAGCCAAGGTTTTTAAGCTGGAGGGCCTATAGCCCAAAGCCTGAAGATACACTTTATACACAAGAACTGTGGTGGTCCTGGTGTTGCTGTTGTTACTTCTAACTGACTTTGAATTCCTTAGGTTGGGCATAAATCACTATACCGTGCTCCCACCTAGTTACTACTCCATAATTTAGCAAGACCCATCTTGGAATTATTCACTTCACTCCTGAAAGCATTTATTTTTAATCTCTCCAAATAAACAAAATTAAATACTGTATTGCTGGGGATATAAGTGTGCATGTATAGTGTAATTTTTTTTAAAAAAGACCAAGAGGATAATAACTTCACAATTCAAAATGAAACTTACCTTTGGTGGGAGGCAGAGGACGGGTTGGGTGTTAGCACGTGTTTTGAGTCATTGGTGTTGTAATGCTGTAGTTATTATTTGGGTAGTACATCCACGGTTAAGTTTTTTCGTTTTGCCTTATTGTTTACGTATATAACATAAATCCTTCATATGTATATTTGTACGTGTATATGCATTTATTAATTTGGTCATTTATGAGATAATAGTCTAGGTATATGAGTATAAATTATTACATGATAAAAAAATTAAGCCTCAGAGGCACCTGGGTGGTTCAGTTGATTAAGCATCTGACTCATGATTTTGGCTTGGGTTATGATTGCAGGGCCATGAGATCGAGCCCCATGTTAGGCTCTGCGAGAGCAGAGAGTCTGCTTGAGATTCCCTCTCCTCCCTCTGCCTGTCCCCCTGCTCACTGTCTCTCTAAATAAATAATTATAAATAAAACTCTTTAAAAAATGAAGCCCCATATTTCTTTCATACAATTTGTGCATGTTGTGTAGTGTGACTTGTGGGAGGAAATCTGTGAATATAAGAAGCTTAATAAGATGAAAAGGAAGAGAGACTCACAAACCTTCTTTTAGTGTAAATGGGCATAATCTGTCTTTTCCTCAACACCGACTGGGCTGTTCATTTAATTATACCTGGATTTTTTCCAAAATGCAATATTTGAGAGCAAAACACTGAAGGGTGTTGTATGCTGGAAATATGCCCAGATTTGGATGAAAGCAGCCCAGAAAGAGGGTGAGAAAAGGCAGGAGGGGTGCCATGGTGGCTGCGGAGAGCGTTTGCGGTAATTTACGGCTCTGCTATTTTTCAGAAAGGCCCATTCCCAAATGGACAATCCAACTTAGAGCACTGCATGTTGCTGTTTTCCACAGGGAGTTTGAAGTGAATAGTTATTGTGGATGCGTTATGTCTGTGTACCTTAGGCATTTTCCACTCATTACTGCTTTCACGCAGCAGATGCTTAATATGTACTGAACAGAAATCCAGTATCATCTCTAAACCCCACAACCAACATTCCCATGAAGTCTGTGCTATTGCCCATTTTTTACAGATGGAAAGATGGAGTCTCAGAGATGTTCAGTAGCTTATTGATGGGGCGGGTCGTGGTTTCCAAATGCAGCCATCACAATAGTCCACATGCTCTTCTGACAGTGTGACCCACCTGCTACTTCCCCATCCATGGGAGGGGTATGTGTCCCTCCTCTTGAAACTTAGTGGACATTTGTGGCTGCCTTGACCAATGCACTGTAGGGGCAGTGACTCCATGTGACTTAGGGTCATGAACTGAAATGAAGTTTGCTCCTCGCTCTCTCTCTTTCATGAGATTCTTGCTCTTGGAACTTGACTACCATGCTGTGAGAAAACCCGGACTACACAGAGAAGCCATGTGTGGGAGTTCCTGCTGACAATCCCAGCGAAGGCCCCAGCCAACAAGCAGCCCCAACTGATAGACGTGAGAGTGGACAACCTTCAGAGAGTCTATGTCAGCCACGTCTAGTTGCACTTGAACGAGAGACCAGGAGTGGGAGCCTGTGAGTGAGTCCAGTTGGCCCTCAGACCAAGAGGAGTGGTAATAATACTAACAGACAATGATAAAAATGGTGTATTATTGGGGTTTGTTCTTGCTCTAAGTTTGGAGTGGTTTCTTAACTTTGCAGTCATAGATAAGTGAATCTCACAGTAAACCTCTGGGCATAAAGCCCTGGGCTCAGAAGCTCACGCTCATTCATATTATAAAAGATGCCATTGTGCCTCTAGCAAATGGCCATGTTCTCACTTGCAGTTCCTACAGTTCTGTAGATAGCCTTGAGATTTTCTGGTTAATCAGCTTTCATCGTCCTTCTTCTCACTGCTGAAATTCTAGACCTACTGTCCCAGGTACAATGATCGTGAACACTGCTGTATCTCAAGGAGTGCAGAGTCTGGTGAAAAAGGAAAACACAGCGACTAATTGCTGGAAAGGGTGAAGGTCAAGGTCGATGACGGACACCAAGGAAGGGCAACATCTGTGAGGATGACTGGCAGGACAGAGCTTCCTGAAGAAAGGGTGGGCTGATGAACGCTTGAGGAATTCAACTGAATTAAAGAATTAAACTGAAACGAAGTCAAGGGAAAGAATCCCCCAAAGGTGGCATGAATCTGGCAAAGGCAGAGAAGCAAATCGTCGTTTACTGAGTGAAAGAATGAATATCCCAGCATTACTCCTGGGGCACTTGAGGCCAGCTGTGGTGGAGGATGCTGGCATGACGATCTGGTGCTACCTCCCAGAGGGGAAGGTGTGCCATCTTCGGGACTGGAGTGTACAGCACCACGTGTGGAGCATCCTGGAAAGACAGTTTGGCATGTGAATCAGCCACTAAAAACAGCTCCACAAGCAGGCCTGTGTGCTGATATTCTTACCCTGTAATCCTGGGTCAGGATCTAGTAATTATGATTAAAAAGGAAAAAAAGCTTCCCTTGATGATTGTGATGCAGCCATATTAGGCGAGACTGCTGGGCTGATGGGATCCATGAAGGGATTTTAGGCAGGTCGGGGACAGAGTTGGGCTGGGTGCCCGGAGTGGTGGTTCATCGGGCAGTCCAGAGCGGAGGGACAGGGGCTGGGGCTGGACGCAGGGAGTCCAGAGCAGAGGGACAAGGGCTGGGGCTGGACACAGGGAGACCAGTCAGGAGGCCATGGACAGTCCAGGTGAGAGCTGGAGAGGTGCAGCCAGGGCAGCGACAGCGCTGGTGGGGGCTGAGTTCAGGCACAGGCAGGGCTGGTGATTGGCAATCGGGAGAGGGGGGAGACAGCAGTTAGGGACGATGAGTAGTTTGAGCTCTGAAATGGTGCGCGTTGGGGCTGTCATTTGGGATGAAGAGTGACAGAACAGGCTCACAGAAATCCCCAACTGCGGGGGAGTAAGAGCTGTCCTCACTACGCAGGAAATAGTGATCCCTATTCAAAGGAATAGAAATTAAATTAATGACAAGCCAGGAAGAGACTCTTCCAGCTTCTGAAACAGATACATGATTTATATAGATAATAATAAGAAAAATTCCTGACTATAAAAAAAAAATAAAAGGCCTAAATGGAGTAGAAATATGAGCCGAGGCTATTAGTAGCCTCTTGGCAGACGGGGAAGCCTAATTCACTAATGTGTTTATTAAAAATGTCCAAATTCAGTAATTACAGAATGCTGATTTAAACGATTAAAGGGATACCTTTTACCCTGACAAACATGACAAGGAAGTGTAATTCAGGATGTCAGAGGGGATGTGGGCATGGGAATGTGGTGATGCTGGTGGGTGGCCCCACTCGCTGCTTCCTCTGTACCAGGGGAGATGACAGACGGCATCGGTCAAATAACAGGTGCACAGCCAATGACCCAGCAGAGAAGCTGCCACACAGGGATCAAATGCAAGGTGGCTCATTTCTGCTCTAAGTGAGCAGGAGATACTAGAAAGAAAGCCCAGGTGCCCACCCATGGGGTCACAGGTAAAATGTGTGAGCACACTATGGGGCAGGAAGCAGTCAGAAGGAACAAACCAGAGGGACTTTCTTGTCAAAATGAGATATCAGCATAGTGTCACTAGTATACATTTAAGATATAGGCACAGAAAACAGTATTTCGCATTTCTCAAGGGTGCCCACGTATACAGGGGACAATCTCACATTGTAGCAGTGACCCGTCTGGGAGGCAAGAGACATCTGGGGGAGAGAGGGGAAGGAATGAAAACAGAACGAGGAAGAGAGAGAAAGAGAGACAGAAACAGAGAGAGACAGAGACAGAGATGGAGGGGCAGAGCCAGGCCCAGGGAGAGAGAGAGAATGAGCTGGAATGGATTCACGGTGATGATGCTGGGGTGTCATGAGCTGAGAACACTACTGGCTCAGCTTTCTGGCCCTGAGGGTTCTATACCCCCCAACAGACATGGGAGCTGAGAGAAGGTCTAGCCGAGAAGATACTGAGAGATTTGAGTTTGGCATCACTGGGCCCCGGGCCGTGGAACCTCAGGATGCGCAGGGACAGGTGTACGTGGTTGGAGGTCCAATTCCAAGTGTTTATTTTCAAAATATAGATAGAAACCTATTTCTCAGAATCCCTACAAAATCCTGAGTCAGCAAGGCATTCCCTGTGGCTAGGAGAATATTGGGCATCTGTTGGCCTAGGCTAGTCAACACAGTAAGGAGAATGGAGTTGATCTTTCTGGCTTAAACACCCTTAGGGCTTAGGGAGGAATTGCAAACTCACCCCTTATCTCAATGGCAAGACCTGAGAGTGAGCCTCTTGTAGGTCTTTATAGACCATAGGAGAAATTTTGTTCTGTATTTTAGAATCACTGAAAACCCAAATAAAAGGTGTTAAGCAGGAGTCAGGGTAGGAGATACTACCAGATGTATGTCATGAAATAAGGGAACCACGAAAGGTTGTGGCACAAACCCACCTAGGAGGGTGGAAGCTGTGTAGACCTCCAGGGCCCAGAATACTCAGGACTGGGTTAGAAGGTCAAATACACCATCTTGGAGGGGAATCCACTGCCCCTACACTACTGGTCTCTTTATACCCCCGTGCTGGATTCCTTAAAGAAGGACTCTGTTTCAACTACTCGCCATCATTCTGCGTGCAGTGTTCTTCCACCAGTGAGCGGCCCTGGCCTATGACCAGCCTGAACCCGACTGTCCCCAGGAAGGGCCCTCTCTTGGCCCAGCTGCTGGGACCCATTATAAACATGAACACCCCAGTGCGGGGATGACAGCCTCAGCAGTTCCCCTCAGAATTTACGGGTGTGGCAGCTTCTGGAACAAACAAATCTTCTTTACCATGGTGGGAGGCTGATCTGGAGCTCCAGGCACGGGGCCCCCCTCCATGGGACATCATCAAGCCAAAGCCAGATGACCGCTAGGAGGCAATGTTGAGGATCATCCAATTTTCAAATGGGGATTGGACCAAATTACCTCCTCACTACTTTGAATCTATAACTGGAGTATTACTTAGTTATTCTCCTTATTTCACTGAAGATGCCCTCCCGAGATCAGTATTCTCATTATATTAATTGTTTCAATTTGTCTGCTGGGAAAAAGGCTTGGCAAGATTTCAGAGCTCAGGAGCAGTCAAAGCAGAATTTTGCCCGCCTCCCCACCTCCACCCTCCCAACCCCGTAGTCTGGCTTATGTCAGATTTTTACTTAAAGTTACAGGCTGTGAAAGCCAAAGGGCTCTGAGATGTGGAGACAGAGGAACAGAGAGGGGAAGGGACTTACCTATAATGAGACAGAGTTCATGGAAGAAGCCAGCTGGGAGCCCGGGCATCCTGACTGCCGGGGTGATGTGTCTTGCCTTCTCACCATGACGTCTCCTCTCCAAAGGGGAGATGATTCAAACGTGTGCAATGCTGTCGGAAAGAACTGCATGTGATCTCTAGAAGCTGACAAATGAAGATGTCTGGAATACCTTACCTGAAAGACATGTCAGCGTATACACAGAAAAGTCCCATCCTTCCTGAACAATGAAGGACTCGATCCTCAATAAAAAACGTATATATATATATATATATATATATATATATATATATATATATATATATATCGTATTTATATATATAAATAAAACGTGTGTGTGTATATATATATATCTCCTGAGTTTATATATATATACTTCACAAATATGTATCCATTTTAGTGTAAGCATGCCTTATACATGTGCGTCTCTATTTATCCGATTTTAAATTATGAATTAGACTCTGAAGACTTTGCTTAAAGACTTCCAGTGACTATGCACTGCCCTCAGCTGTACCCTACGTTCCCCTGCCGAGGCTCTGTGTGGCATGGAAGCCAGCTCTCCACGGCATCTCATTCCATTCTCCCCGTCTCTGCACACCCCAGTCATGCTCCCAGGGGCCCAATGCACTAAGCTCAATCCTCTTTTGTAGGAAGGGCCTTCCAGAGGCCTCTTCTGGGCCTTTGCATTTTGCCCCCAAGCTCACTCCAACCTCATGCAATACAATGTCTGATTCTTTTGCGTTACTTGGATCTCAGTTTGTGAAAGAGACATTTTCTGATCGCCCTCTCCAGGGCAGCCCTTTCCCAGTCACTGCCATCCCTACTTGCGGGCCACTTCCATCCGTCTATTTAGTTCTTGTCTGCCTCCCCCCGCAGAAAGGTAAAGTCTGTGAGAGTAGAGAGACCCTGGCTGCCTTGTTATTGCCGTACCCTGGTATCTGCCAGGATATTCTAGTACACAGTAGGAAATCAATAAGTACCTGTCAGAGGGATAAAAACATAAATCTAATGTGAGCCCTTCAGAATGTGAGGACAGTCTGTTAAACTCCTTGCGGTGGTCATCTTTGGGAATGGACGAACAAGGAAATTGTGGTGTTTTTATTATACCGGACGACGCCTAGTAAATATTTTACATGAGTACATTTGGACTTGGTGAGAATAAATTTAAAAATTGTTTCATTGTGATTATTATTTCTTTTTTTTTAACACTGAGCTATTCTTTCTCCGGGAATTGTGATCCAGACACGGTCTGACAACCCTTTACGCATAAATAGAAAAGGTCCTCCAATGATGTAACGTGGATCATGTCCTTGACATTCTTGAAAGCTCCGGCAGGCAGGATGAAAGGAAAAAATAGAATCATGGTGCTGAGAGGGACCAGCCTTTAATCTCATCCAACCCCCTTATTTTACTGGGGAGGAAACTGAAGCTCCAAGAGGCAGACACTTTAAAAGTGGAAAGATAAAGGTATGGTAAGTCAGAATCCTGACTCTGTAACTAACCTGGGCTGGTCCTCTGTCCGCTCTGGGCTAGTTTTCTATACTTAAAAATATGAGGGGGGGGGGTATGTCTTGCTGGCTTCTAAGGACCTATTCATTTCTACTAATCCATATCTCTATTGATAACTCAATGAAAAAAATCCCATATGACAAATCCAGACTATTCATTTTCTAAGTATCTGCAAGTATAACCAAGATAAATTTTCTGAGGCATTGGTTAAATACAGAGACACACTGTTCCTGCATTTAAGGGAAATAAAAAAGGAAGATAAGGATGTGATCATTCCTTTCAGTTAGGATGCAGAGACTGTCCCCACCACTCCAAAAAAACAAGAACAAACTGAATAAAATAAATGATAATACATTTTTTAAAAGTCACACATCTATAGAGGCAGAGACAAATAAAATGCTACAAAAGGATGAACGCTTCCTGGTTTCATCCCTGGGGGCACAGCAGAAGGAAGAGTGAATGTGATGTAGAAAGTGGCAAGGAGGCATCAGCACACATTTTGATAGACATTTAATGGCCACGTGTGAGCTCATATGATGGACTGGAATTCCTCGTTGGCCCGCTACAAACCTAGCTATGGCCATCTGCCACCATGTTTCCACAGGACCCTCCCAAGTGCATATGGTGGAATGCTGAGGCAGATGGGTGAGATAAGAAAGACCTTCCAAGATGGATGGGGCCTTTCCCAAGTGCAAGTGCAAATGCTTGTGTTTGGATAGAGGCAGGGTAGGAGAGTGAGAGAGATTACCCCCAGGCACACGAGGGGCTTCACTGAGCATGGGTAGCAGGTGGCTGAAGCTTGGTGGAAGAAGCAGGATAGAGATGCATCTCCCCCAAAGCACAAAAGGCCTGGAAAAGCTGGTGGCCAAGACATAAATCACATAGTGTCTTCTCTGTAAGTGACAAAGTGAGGTTTATCTGAAGAAGGTAAGGTATGTTCAGCATTTGAGAATCATCCAACACAATTCACCACATTAGGAGTGTCAATTACATCTCAATAAAAAAAAGAAAGAAAACTCATATGACTATCTTAATGGAAGACTAAAAATTATTTGCTATAATTTAATAACTATTCATGATCACAATCTACATTAAACACAAATAGAAGGTTAATACATCCAATCTGTGGCATCTATGAAAATCTACAGCTATTATCATACTTCATTGTAAAATATTGAGTGCTTCCCTCCTAGCCCTGGGTACCAGGCCAAGACGCCCACTCTCACCACTTACATGCAACATTGAACTGAAAGTCTTGGAGCAACAGGCACTGGGTGGGGGGAAGACACACACGTTACAGGGAAAGAATTCAAATTTTCTGCATTCTCGACGACACGATTTTAGGAATAGAAAAAGCTAAGGAATCTAAAAAGGAAAAATAGAATTGAGAAATGAATTTAGCACGGTCAACTTGAAAAACAATTGTGTGCCCATATTTAAAAACTCTCGATCTCTACTTTAATCATGTAGGCACACTAATTTATTTAGTGTAAATCTGAAATGAATCATAAATGAAGTTTTAAAAGCTAGTGCCATAAAAGCATATATATATATATACATATATATATATATGACTGAAAATGGCACACTGTGTTAAGGATTTAACTATGCCTTGACAAGCAAAAAACAATTAATATGCACATATTCCTTTTAACAGGATAAGGATGTATATATGTATATATACATATACGTATATATACGTATATATATATATATAATCTCCACGTAGGCAAAGAATTCTTAGGACACAAGAGTATCAATCCTAAAACAAAATAAAGAGAAAAGCTTGGCCCCAACGAATTGAAACAATTGTTTTATTTTATTTTTTTTAATTTTTTTTTATTTATTTATGATAGTCACAGAGAGATAGACAGAGAGGCAGAGACACAGGCAGAGGGAGAAGCAGGCTCCATGCACCGGGAACCCGACGTGGGATTCGATCCCGGGTCTCCAGGATCTCGCCCTGGGCCAAAGGCAGGCGCCAAACCGCTGCGCCACCCAGGGATCCCCGAAACAATTGTTTTAATACGACCATCAAATGACATCTTTAAGTACATGCATAGGTAAGCTACGGACTGGGAGAAAAATCTTGCAACACATACCTGATAAAAGTCTTAAATCCTCAATAGAAAAGGGCACTTAAAAATCAGTAATGAAAAGACAAGCAACAGACACTTCCTGACAGCACTTTTGTGGAGACACGGAGTGAATTCCCAGGGCTTCAGAACGGCCCTATGGCAAACAAAGAAAAGACTCAAAGCAAGTGCTATAGGTGTGAGGCTATTCACAGGTCCCTACAGGTGTGGTTGAAATCCAAGGGTCAGAGGAAATGCCACCTGGAGCACCTAAAGCATCTTGGAAAGGCAAGGTCAACTCCTGTATAGACTCCCCTGGTGCTCAGGGAACTAAGCCAAACAAAAGTGCTGCCAGCATCTTCTCTAAGCTTCTGCATCTTCCTTAAGCATGTGGGGGCCTAACAAGGCAGAGGGAGGGGGAGAGCACAGTAGGAAGGGCAGGAGCTGGGCCAGGCCCCAGATCCCTGCCATCTACACCAGCAAAGGGAAAGGCTGGCCGCTCCTAAGGGGATCTGAAGCTGGAGTTCAAGGGGATGGGGAGGGAGCAAGGGAGGAGAAGTGAGAAGCAGAAGCAGAGAGAAAGTCAGAGAAATTCTCCCACCCAAAATAAGCCAGGAAAACAAACTCAAAAACCAATGAAGGAACAAGAATGTGCGTGACTCAGTTTCCTAGGGATACTTGCATGAAAATCCCCAAGTGCTAAGGGAGGGACAGAAGAGAGGGTCTGCGGAGATGCCTGGACCCTACCTCCTACAGGCCTTGGGACCTTACTTATATGTTACTTCATTGTGTTGAACCCTTGTTCCCGCCTCTGAAAACTGGGAATAAATAAAAGTGTTTTCTTATTTTCCTCCTGGGGTAGTATAAGTATCAAATGAGAGGAAACATCTATACTCTACAAAGTATGGCTATTAATATGGCTAATAATGGCACAGTGTATCAAGGACTTAAATATGCCTTGACAAGCAAAAAACAACTAATATAAACATATTCCTGCTAACAGGAGGATAAATATATTTTGGTTGACTTTTTTAGAAAAGGAAAACACAGGTATTGTAAAGTTTCATAGAATGAACTAGACTGGGTCAAAATGATCTCTGCTTTAGTAAAGCAAACTTCTCATTAAACAAAACAGGGGCACCTGGGTGGCTCAGTCAGTTGAGCGTCTGCCTTCGGCTCAGGTCATGATCCCAGGGTCCTGGGTTTGAGCCCCATGTTGGGCTCCCTGCTCAGCAAGGAGCCTGCTTCTCCCTCTCCCTCTGCCACCTCCCTCCTGCTCCTGCTCTCTCTTTCTTTCAAAGAAACAAAATCTTTAAAATAAGTAAACAAACAATAGACAAATTAAGATGACCACACCTAAGAGGGAGGGCCAGCAAAATTAGGAACATATGTAAAAACTGCGCATTCCATTGAAGTTATTTCTAACGAACGGTATAAAAATATTTTGCATGAGCATATTTAGGGTGCTGTACACTATAAATTTAGGTTTAAAAAACAAAAGGGAGAAACAATGACTACAGAGATGGGGGATGGGTGTTCAGTGAGAAGTTAAAAGGTAAGAATGTTTTCAGGAGGATAGAAATTAATATAGAAATATAGAAATAGTGGGATCCCTGGGTGGCGCAGTGGTTTAGCGCCTGCCTTTGGCCCAGGGCACGATCCTGGAGACTCGGGATCGAATCCCACGTTGGGCTCCCGGTGCATGGAGCCTGCTTCTCCCTCTGCCTGTGTCTCTGCCTCTCTCTCTCTCTCTCTCTGTGTGACTATTGTAAATAATAAATAAATAAATTAATTAATTAATTAATTAAAAAAAAAAAGAAATATAGAAATAGTAATTGGGGATCCCTGGGTGGATCAGCAGTTTAGCGCCTGCCTTCGGCCCAGGGTGTGATACTGGAGACCCAGGATCCAGTCCCACATCGGGCTCCCTGCGTGGAGCCTGCTTCTCCCTCTGCCTTCTCTCCTTCTCTCTCTGTGTCTCATGAATAAATAAATAAAATCTTTAAAAAAGAGAAATATTTAGTAATAACTGAAGTTTAATTAAAATATATGTAGATATTTAGTTTTAAATAAGGGCATTTACTAAAACAATAGATGCACAGTAGGTTCCAAACAGCAGAGAATAAGGGAGTTACAGCCTGCTTTGTCTCTGAGGAAAAGAGAAAAAGCCGCAATCCCTCCAGTGTCTGAGGGTGGGGAGTCTGGGTGTGGGTTGGTTGGGGGGCTTCAGTTCAGGGTGTCCCAGGAAGGAGTCCCCAAGCCCCTGACTGCCATATCTCAAGGTTTGATGGGCGAGGGGTCCCTTCCAAGTTCATCACGTGGCTGTAGGCAGGACCCTTCACAGTGCCATGAAATCTGTGAGCCTCTCAAGGATTAGAGGAAAAGAGCTCTTCTCTCTAAGGGAGAAGCAAAGGAGTCTGGAAAGCACTAATGTGGGGAAGGGGGAGGGGAAGGCTGAGGGTGGGTCACATTCAGAGTCTGGGGAAAGAGAGAAAGTTAGGTAAAGTTTGATTCAGAAGCATTTTATTCTTATGATCAGTGGGGACACCCATTTCAGGAATCATTTATGGGGTAAGTAATAGGAATCTGGAGGGTCTGTGTCTGGTTTTGTCACAGGTAAACAGGGCACATGAGTCTTATCGAAGTCACATGGGGGAGCGGCTTCTTGCAGTGAGCTGGTTCCTGGGGCACAAACAGCGCAGGTGGGGGTCCAGGGGGCGGAAGGCATCTCTTTTTTCACTGTCTCTGTTCTCTGGGATTGCAGGATCTGGTAAAATTCAACAATGTGATTGACGGAGCCATAGTATGGTCTCACGGAAAGCTAAAGTGTGAAATTGGCGTGGGACTTGCCAGGTGGTTAGAATTCCAATAGATGTAGACAGCCTGAGGTTTATATAGCTTGGAGGTGCTCAGCTGCTAGGAACAGAACATCCCAGGAACAGGGGCTTACGGAAGGGGACATGTCATGCCCTTCCCCAGCGGGAGCGCACGGATGACGCGCAGTGCCAGGCTTGTGGTAGAAGTTGGGCTGTGCCAGGGCTCTGGGTCAGCTTCTGTCATCCACCTGGCCTTTTCCTTGACACTACAAGGAGGCCATTGCCGCTTAGGGCACCTGCCCTTATGCAAAAGTTTCTGAAGAAGGAGCAAGGGGGGGTCAGACCAGAAAAGGGGGTTTTGCATTCATCAAAGAGAAAAAGCTATCACAGAAGAGGCATCACAGGCTGCCTTGTCACCCCTTGACCAGGATCCTGCCAAAGAGCCACCATTATTTTAGCTTCAAAGCAGGTGAGAAAAGTCAGCGTCAGATAAGTGAGATTAGGATTGCCCAAGCCTGGCCTAAACTCACCGCGACCCATCCCCTGAGGTGGGAGAGGTGCCTCCCCCAGGCTGAGGTTCTTACCATCTGAGAGACCCACAGGTTCCTGTTAGCAGGAGTAAAGGGGGTCAGGGGTGGCTACCAATGGCCAGGTGATATCAATGCCTGCCCCAGGGCATTCCAGATAGAGCCCTTCTGTGGAATCACAATCATCTGGAAGGCCCGCTCACAGGGATGCAGACTCAATAGCTATGAGACAGGGTCCCAAGCCCTTGTAATCCTGAAATGTTCCCGGGAGATGCTGCTGATCCCCAGACTAATCTGTGAGAACCACTGCTATAGGCCAGGGTTGGGGCCTGAAATCTTTTTCAAATCTAGAGGATAAGAAATGATTAGAAGTTGAATAGCTGGGGATCCCTGGGTGGCGCAGCGGTTTAGCGCCTGCCGTTGGCCCAGGGCGCGATCCTGGAGACCCGGGATCGAATCCCACGTCGGGCTCCCGGTGCATGGAGCCTGCTTATGTCTCTGCCTCTCTCTCTATCTCTCTCTCTGTGTGACTATCATAAATAAATAAGTAAATAGGGAAATAAAGAAAGAAAGTTGAACAGCTGGAACTGTTCCTGGGTTCCTTCACCCCACAGACTGGTGAGTCCGGGTGGCCAGCTGAGAAGTTTAGAATTTACACTCACTGGGGTCTAGACCATCTTCTCTGATAGAAACACATTATGGTGAGCCACAGACTAATTTTTAATTCTCTTGTAGCCACATAAAAAAAAGGTAAAAAATAATAAAAGTTGAAGTTAATTTTACTGATGTATTTTACGAAAACATTTTAAACATGTACTTAATATAAAATTATTAGTGAGCTATTTTACATGTTTTAAGTCTTTAAAATCTGGTGTGTATGTCACAGCACATTTCACTTCCTACGAGCAATATTCCAAGTGTCGACAGTTACTCGTAGCTATTTGCTACCACACAAAACAAGATGTATTCAATCTGTGACTTTATGTAGGTTTTTCTTCACCACCCCCATCACTACTGTCCCCAGGGTTAGAGGCAGAGAGGTTAATAGTAACCTTTGTGGCGGCTTTGGCTGGAGGGGTTGAGCCCTGGGAGTGACAGTCTGGGGATGCAGGAGATCATTAGCTTCCTCAGGTAAACTCCTGACATTTCCGTTACATTACCTCTCACATTAATGCTGTTAGTTTGGCCCTGTTAAAGTGTTACTCATCTCAAATCTGTAAAAAAAAAAAAAAAAAAAAGACTACCCAAATAAGAACCAATAGAAGCTATCTATACAGAATCTTCTATAGCAAAAAGTTTGGCCACTATCACTTCTGCTTGGCAGACTCACAGGCAGGCAGAAGGGGTGGGAAAGTTTTATGTGTCATTATTGGCTTTTGGTGGCATGGAAGCTGGCAGGTTAACTAGAAATGGCCCCTTTGTGTGGTTGGGTTAGATGCATGTTTGGCTGGTCTTGAGTTAGTAGTAAGGGTAAAAAAAATAATAATAAGAGAAGCTGGCAATGGTTGCCCAAGTCCTGACTATTCTGGAAGGATTGCCATGGAGGTGGTTTGGCTTCCTACCTGGGTGCTACAGAGGTTGTGGGACACATTTCTCTTGTGATAGGTGATCTGGCCACTGTCTATTAGTATATTTTATTTCTCTGCTGGAAAACAAAACCTTGGTTCCATTGTAGCCAATTATCACTGAAATGTTGAAACTCAGTTGTCAAAATGTTTTCTTCCTGGAAACTTTGAGGTTCTAGGCATTTGTACTTCCTGATTTTTTTTTAAGCCGCTGCCTAAAGGGGAACCATGGTGTAATGAGAGGGGCCTGACTACTAGGCCCAGCTCTGCTGTAATGAAGATGTGGACCTCAGGGAAGTCAGTTCACCCTCAGGTCCTCAATTTCCTCATCTGTAAAATGAAATAAAATTATTGTAGCTCTGCATTCCCCAAAATGAGAGAACTTTTTTGTCTGTCAGGCTGGACATTTTCTGTCATCGCTACAGACATAAAGATGAATGATACATAAGCCTGCTTTCAAGGAGTTCCTAAATCTAAAAACCTAACTAGACCTGGGAGCTCAGATGATAACAGCGATGTTGATCTTGATGATGATGATCATGCTAATGGGGATGGTTATCATCATGGGGATGATGATGGTGTTGATGATGTTAATGGTGGTGATGGTGATGAAGAGGATGGTGATGGAGATGATGGTGGTGATGGTATTAATGGTGGTGATAATGGTGTGGATGATGATGGGGTGGTGAGGATGGGATGATATTGGTGATGATGATGGTATGGTGCTAGTGATGACGATGGGGATGAAGATGGTTTTGATTAAGAAGATGGTGGTGATGATGATGATGGGGATGATGAGGAATGTGATAACAGTATTGTTCATGGTAGTGATGGTGCTGCTGCTACTGCTGCTAATGGGGATGATCTCTTTTTTTTAATAATAAATTTATTTTTTATTGGTGTTCAATTTGCCAACATACAGAATAACACCCAGTGCTCATCCCGTCAAGTGCCCCCCTCAGTGTCCGTCACCCATTCACCCCCATCCCCCGCCCTCCTCCCCTTCCACCACCCCTAGTTCGTTTCTCAGTTAGGAGTCTTTCATGTTCTGTCTCCCTTTCTGATATTTCCCACTCATTTTTTCTCCCTTCCCTTCTATTCCCTTTCACTATTATTTATGTTCCCCAAATGAATGAGAACATGCAATGTTTGTCCTTCTCCGATTGAGTCATTTCACTCAGCATAATACTCTCCAGTTCCAGGGATGATGATCTCTTGATAACGATGATGGTGATATTGGTGATGATAGTGGTTAGGTACTGAGCACAGCTTCTGTGCTAGATATTGTGCCTAGATATTTCAATGCTTTGCTGTATTTAGTCCTCACAACTGTTGGAGCAGCTATTAAGATTATCTGCATGTTTAGGAAGAGGTAATTGAGGTTTAAAAAGATTAAGTAAATTGCTCAAAATCACTTTGCTAGCCAGTGTTAACGGGTGGTGATAATAGTGAAATCTGGATTTCAATGTGAGTGAGCACTTTTGCTCCATGGTTCTAATAACAACTTTGCTCACCTACCTCATTCCATGCTGTGTTGTTTTCCAAAATGTGATGTCCTTTGACAAAAGTATGTGGAATGTGGAAACAGAAGGAAGTGTGCATTCTATAGGCCAGATGAGTCTGAAGAAACTTCACAGAGATGTGCATTTAACATAAACGTTAATGATCAAGAGAAATTGGAATTGAAAAGGTCATTCCCAGAAGATCCAATAGGAAATATACTACTGTTGGGGGGTCATGGTGCTAACTGGGACGTTTCAAACATATTATGGCTGAGCTGGGAAATAAAGATGGGAGGATTATTTGGGGCCAGGTAGGTATAAGCACTGAGTTCTGTGAAGAAACTTGGAGTCTATTGCGTCTTTCATTTGTTGGGTTAGGTTTGAGGTTGTGTCTAGTGCATAATAAGAATTAAAAACGCCTTGATTTATGACTTTAGACACCAACTGACCTGCTGCTCTGGTGCTCGGCTGGAAATAGCACCACACAGCTTTGCAGCGTTGCTTTGCCTACTTCTTTCTCCAGCATGAGGTGAATATTAATTGTCCTGATTTTTTTTTGAGGCTCTCAAGCTCTCACCTCACAGTTGCTTTTGTGAGAAGTGATCTGACTGTATAAGAACATGAAGTAAGGACCATGACAGTCCAACCCCATGCAGGGAAAAGTGGCATTTCTCCAACTCAAGCAACAAAGTCTGTAGAAATTCTTCTTCTACATCCAATTACTACATCCAATTAATCCCCATAAGTAAGCTGAACACGTCCTTTCTCATTCTGTCTCAGATGACTCATTTGAGTTGCTTTGATGAATTAAAATTTTTTCCCCAAGACATGAGGATAAGAAATTCTCTACATGTGCACTATCATGTAGTAGAACAAAGTTTAGTCTGCCCTAAAAATGTTTAATTTGGCCTACTCTTTGGGTCTAGAAATGACTTACATCTCTTAAAGGATAGTTTCCAATCTTCAAAATTTTTGAATCTAACCTAAGCCAGGGCATTCTGTTACATTTGTAACCTTCAAAAATGGTTTGAGGGGAAAAAATAAAGTTTTGTATTACATGCATGGGTGCTATATTCTGGACGTTTGGGTCTGATTTGGGGTGTGGGTGTACATACTGCCATCTCAGTAACTGTTTGCTCTTCACTGTGGCTGAGGTCGAGGGCATTCTTCCTACGTGACCCCTGGGGGGGTGACCACATGCTGCCTCCTCTCAGGGTTATTCCCTCTCCGACCTGAGAGTACAGGAAGTCCTGAGAGAAAGGAGGTACTCTCATTCCTGCATCCTATATCTAGATGGTCCTGGGATGCTATACTGGGAAGGAAGACAGAAAAGAAAGGGAAGAAAGGGGACAAAGATGAGAAGAGAAGAACAAGAGAGATGACAAGATAGAAATAAGTAGGAGATGGAAGTGAGAGTGGGGGTGTGGAGGGTGTGACCTGGGACCTCCGGCAGGTTGTCTTAGTGTCTTAGAATCTCCCACTGTTTGAATTCAAAACTTACCAGGCCCCCTTACCAATTTGAATTCTTTTCTATAATTTTAAGAGTCAAAACTCCCACTATATTGTAGGACCCACTTTCCTATGGACCCAAGAGTGCCAGAGAACAATACTAATAACTAACATCCAGTCTATGCACATGAATCCCTGTGTGTGCAACACTATGCTTTTCAAAGAATGGTCACCTCTTTTCCTGTAAAAGCGTGGGCTCTAACTTCTTTCTAAAGTTCTTTCCAAATATCAATGTTCAGAGCAACTTCCAAATAGAAGTATTCCTATTCCCTCTGAGAAAATTTTAGGTGAGCAAACTGAAGATCAGAGAGGTTCTGTGACTTGCTCAGAGTCCCAGAGCTGGCGAGTGGCAGACCTGGGACCTTACCATCATATTCCTTTCATTAAAGATGATGACATTCAACCTGGGGAGGGGCATAGGAGGCCTGCCTTCATACCCCCCACCTCAGGTCTGCTTGTCCATCAAGTGTGCTGGTCCTTTCTCACAGTCAATGTGCCAGGAACTGGAATGTGAACCATGCTGTCAGAAACTGGCATTATTTAACCAAATTGTGGTAACACATCTGTGCATATTGAAAGTGTGCTCAGTGGGACTGCCTTACTGGTGTTTCCTGGACCAGACACCTTGTCTCAGGGAACAAATAGTCAAATAGAGACAGTGGCTCTGCCTCTGGACCATAATCTTGAGCCTTTCTCCACCCTCCCATTCTATAAATGGAGAAATTGAGGCCCAGAGAAATGAAAGAGCCTGACATGGTCATTCAGAGGCTACTGCCAGAGCTGAGACCACAGGTAGGAGCTGGTGGTACAAGGTAACAAGTCTCAAATGCATTTGTAAATCTACTCAGAACATTCACTAAAAATCTAGCCAATAATTGTTAAGTCACCTCCTCTTCCACATCTGGGCCATGGAAGACCAGGAAGATCTCCACAAGCTTCCTATTTGCATATTTCTACCCCTTGGTGTGGAAAGATGGCACCCAAAAGCAGGTACTTCCTGAGACTGTCACAGATCAAAAGTCAGTGGAGTTTTCTTTGTGTGTATGCTTACTGAGTAATGATCCCATGATCACCTGTAAAACGAGGTTAGTGATTCCTACCACGCAGAGTGTTTTGTAGACCACTACGATAAACGCACTTAGAAGCCAGGTGCCATCGTTCATGTATATATACATAGGTAGAAAATGTACTTACTGTGCAAAAGCTTCATCAAGATAAGAAGCGTTTGCACAGCAAAAGATACAGTCAACAAAACTAAAAGACAACCTACAGAATGGGAGGAGGTATTTGCAAATGCCCTATCAGATAAAGGGGTATTCGAGATCTATAAAGAACTTATTAAACTCAACAGCAAAGAAACAAACAATCCAATCATGAAATGGGCAAAAGACATGAAGAGAAATCTCACAGAGGAAGACATGGACATGGCCAACACGCACATGAGGAAATGCTCCGCATCACTTGCCATCAGGGAAATACAAGTCAAAACCACAATGAGATCCCACCTCACGCCAGTGAGAATGGGGAAAATTAACAAGGCAGGAAACCACAAATGCTGGAGAGGATGCGGAGAAAAGGGAACCCTCCTGCACTGTTGGTGGGAATGTGAACTGGTGCAGCCACTCTGGAAAACTGTGTGGAGGTTCCTCAAAGAGTTAAAAATAGACCTGCCCTACGACCCAGCAATTGCACTGTTGGGGATTTACCCCAAAGATTCAGATGCAGTGAAACACCAGGACACCCGCACCCCAATGTTTCTAGCAGCAATGTCCACAATAGCCAAACTGTGGAAGGAGCCTCGGTGTCCACTGACAGATGATGGATAAAGAAGCTGTGGTCTGTGTTTACAATGGAATATTCCTCAGCCATTAGAAACGACAAATACCCATCATTTGCTTCAACGTGGAAGGCACTGGAGGGTATTATGCTGAGTAAAATAAGTCAATCGGAGAAAGACAAACATTATATGGTCTCATTCATTTGGGGAATATAAAAATAGTGAAAGGGAATAAAGGGGAAAGAAGGAAAAATGAGTGGGAAATATCAGGGAGGGAGACAGAACGTGAGAGACTCCTAACTCTGGGAAACGAACTAGGGGTGGTGGAAGGGGAGGTGGGCGGGGGGTGGGGGTGACTGGGTGACAGGCACTGAGAGGGGCACTTGATTGGATGAGCACTGGGTGTTATTCTATATGTTGGCAAATTGAACACCAATAAAAAATAAATTTGTAAAAAAAAAGAAAATGTACTTACTAAATCCCGATCTAAAACCTTTTGAGGAAGTCATAGCTGTGTTCATTTTGCAGATAAAAAGCTAAGAAATCCTTTTAGAAAATGATAATAACAAAAACAACAGTAGATTTCACTGATGGCCCTGGATGAGAACCCAGTTGGTGCCAGTGGAATGAATCATAATGAAAACAGACTAGGAACCTGATGCCCACGTACCTCTGTGTGGCGCAGTCTGCTCTGAAGGTAGAACAAGGAGACAGTCCTCGGCACCCACTGGACTCGATGACCTGCAGCAGTGAGGGGCTCTGCTTCTTGGATGTGGGGTCTGTGAGGAGAGGGACAGGGTACCCTGTGGATGACACTTAGTAGGGACAAAGGATAAGAAGTGAAGGAAGGCATGAAGGTCCTTTACCACTGCCCACCCCAGAGCCCCAGGACAGGAGAGAGAGAGGGGCAGGGACAGGGCTTTGGGGCCGGAGCCCATCTCAGAAAAATCCCCATCGTTTCCTGGAAGGTGATGGTTCAGTGACCTGGGCCTGACAAGGCCCCAAAGCAGCCTTTCTAAGGAAAAAATAGTCCACATAAGGATGCATCCTTATCCTGCTGCAGGAGGAATGAGAGGGAAGGGAGGAAGAGAAGGGCAGGGGGGAGGAAGGGAAGGGAGGAGAGAGGAGGGGAGAGGGAGGGAGGTGAGAGGAAAGGAGGGGAGAAAAGGGAAGGAGGGATGTCTGGGGGCTGGCTAGGTGCCTGTGCCCAGGGTGAGTGACCCTGGATGTTGGCATGGGGGGGGGAGCAGGGAAGGAGAGGAAGACTCAGAGATGAAAGGCACAGCTGCTCTCATCCTCTTGTCCATTCCGCTCTAATTTCAAGGTGACAATGGAACGCCTTGGAGGTGAAGGCACTTTTTCAAAGCGATCATTCTCCTTTGTATTCTGGACCATGGCCTTGGCCAGGGTGGTGGGGAGAGAAGGAGGGGTGGAAGAAGGAGCTCTCAGAAGCCACACTTGCTCCCAGGTCAGAGAATCCTTAGAGCCCATCCCAAGGGACAGTGGCCACACAGTCAGTAATAACAGGCTGTGTCCTTGGCGTGTGCCGAGAGAGCAGATCTCAGATGTCCACATGCAAACGCACAGAGGCAGCCCCAGGAGGTGATGGCCATCTTAATTAGCTTGATGGAGGTGACCATTTCACAATACGTAGGTGTATGAAAGCCTCACATTGTGCACCTGAAATAAAGACAATTTTTGTCAATCACACCTCAATAGAGCCAGAAAGAATAAGCGTAGGGTCCTGGTGGAGGGTCCACCCTCCCTCCCTCCCTTCCTAAGCTTCTCTTCTTCCTTCAGGATTCCTGCTCTTTCTCCCCCAGGCAGCCAGTCCCCTTGGATGCCAGCCCTCCACTGCACCAGTCCTAGGAAGATTCCCACAAACCCAGTATGGCTTTTTCCTTAAGAGCTGCAAGCGTGTTTGAGTAACAGTGGAGGCATTTCTGGGGATGTGTGCGTGTTAACAGGGGCGAAGGAAAGCATCTGAAGGCCAAGACAGAAGCCTTCAGGACTCGGCAAAACTCAGAAATTGCCAAGGGGAGGAGGGCGGGGGGTGGGGGTGAGGGGGTGACGGGCACTGAGGGGGGCACTTGATGGGATGAGCACAGGGTGTTATTCTGTATGTTGGTAAATTGAACACCAATAATAAAAAAAATATTAAAAAAATAAAAATAAAAAAAGAAATTGCCAAGAGCTCTTAAAACATTAATAGTCTTCTTTCTTTCTTTCTTTCTTTCTTTCTTTCTTTCTTTCTTTCTTTCTTTCTTCTTTCTTTCTTCTTTCTTTCTTTCTTTCTTTCTTTCTTTTCTTCTTCTTCTTCTTCTTTCTTCTTCTTCTTTCTTCTTTCTTCTTCTCCTTCTTCTTTTCGTTCTTCTTGTTCTTCTTATTGTTGTTCTTCTTCTTCTTTTTCCTCCTCCTTCTCTTCCTCCTCCTCCTCCTCCTTCACTCTTTTTTTGTTACTATTTGGTCCCCCTTTCCCCATCCAACAAAAAGGAAAAGGGAGCACCATTATCTGACCAACATCATCTTAGTCAAACTCCACAAAAATCCCCCCAGAGGAAGTAGTAATGGCCACAGATTTGCAAGGAGGAGACATGCTCAGAAATGGGTGGTTGATGGAAGACAGGTGGACAGATGGACGATGTGGTGGGAAGGCAGCAGGGGAGGGCAGGGCTGAGCCCTGTAGCCCTTCTGGCTGGGTCCTAAACACAGGCTCTCTGCTGTATCAGGATTTCTCCAAATATGCCCGCTAACAAAGATCTACTGAAGCACTAATGAAGGTTCTAGATTCCAGGGTCTCTCCTCTGGGGATTCCGATTCAAGTTCGGGAAGCACTACACTAAACCGCATCAGGAGAGCACTGTGCAAAACAAAATCCCGGAATCAGAGGCTGGCCCCGCAGGAAGGCCAGGGAGGGAGCAGGCCTGGAGGTTCCCTCCACAGGCCCCTCCCGGCTTTTGGTGAGCAGCAGGGGGCAGCAAAGAGCTTCTGCGCTTGGGCTCCACTGAGGCCACAGTAGGATCCTGCAGGAGGGGTCACTGGGTGATTTCTGGGGGCGCAATGGGGCATCAGTGGCAGGGTCTGGGGCCAGTTGGTAGGCAGGGTGCAGATCCGGAAGGATAACCTGCGTCTCGCTGCAACAGAAGGTGGGGAATTCCTGAACAGGTTCAGCTGGGAGAAGTGATAACTCTCCTTTGTTTCGGGAAGTTCATTTTGGCAGCAGCCAGGCAGGTTCTGGTCCTGGCAGGTGGGGGAGACTTAGAGCGTGGGTCTTCGCCTCTTACTGCACATGCGGCGTCGGGCAAGCCACCGAACCCCCAAGCCGGTGTGAAACCCCCAGTTTGATGTGTGAAGTGGGGCAAGATAGCATCCACTTCATGGGTTGTTACTAAGTCAGTTAATCCTCCTGGAGTGCCCTGTAGTGTGTCTGCCAAAAGCTTAAAGACTGGCCCAATGTCAACGATTCGTGGTGTCTTCATTGCACCTGCGGGGACATTTGTGGTCTCATTGACAGCACGTGGTGGGAGGCCAGGAGGGTGGTGGGACCATTTCCGCAGACCAGACAGGAAATGAGGAGGAGCAGATGTGCTGGGAGATGAGCCTGGGCCCTGAGATCATGACCTGAGCCGCAATCAAGAGTCAGACCCTCAACCATCTGAGCCACCCTGGTGTCCCTCGGAATATATTCTTGAAAACAGCTTTACTGAGGTATAATTGATGCACAGCATGCTGTACATAGTTATTGTTACAGTTTGATGAGTTTGGACACCTGCATACACCTGTGAAGCCATCGCCACAATCAAGGTGATAAGCGTAACTGACACCTCCCAAAGTTGCTTCCTGTCCCTTTGTTTTCCCTTTTTTGTTTGTTTTTGGCATAAGTACCCTGCAGTTGAGACCCATGCACTTGACAAGTTTGTTCAAGTGCACAATACACTCTGACAATGGGCATAGGGTTGTACTACGGATCTCTAGAATGGATTCATCTGGCATAAGGGAAACTTCAGCCCATCAAGGTTGTGGGGAGGGGAAAGACCAGAAGAAGGGAGGGGTGGTGATGAAAGCCTGCTGCTGGGAAGGTAAAGGCCTCCGTAGGTCTGGAGACAGGGATGATGTCACCCCGGGGAGGAAACCAGGCGGCCTTGCTAAGCATCGCTTCAGTATTGGGATGCATGAGGTTCGGTGATGAGTGGGGAAAAACTCAAGGTGAAGAAGAGGGCATCCTGTCGGCCTCCAGGGAGGTCAAAGGCTTGCTTATCTGGAGGATCTCAGAGTTGGGGAGTGGTGGGGAGAGAATGAGGTCAGAGGTGGGAGGGTCTCTCGTTGGGCTGTATATGCGTGTGTGCAGTTTAGACAGTTTCTTCAAGGCAGTGTTTGTGTTCCTGAATGTTTATTAGATGTCTCAGATGTATAGAAGATTACAAAAAGCAATACCATGTATTCAGTAACAAATTTTGCTGCTGATATTTGGCCGTTCTTTTTTTGTTAAGATTTTATTATATATCTATTTTATTTTAGAGAGAGGGAACAAGTAGGGGGAGAGACAGAGGGAAAGGGGGAGAGAGAATCTTAAGCAGACTCCACGTGGAGCACAGACCCTGATATGGGGCTCAATCACAACCTTGAGATCATGATCTGAGCCAAAACCAAGAGTCGGATGCTTAACCAATGGGGTTACCCAGGCACCCTGATATTTGACCATTCTGTTTCAGGTTTCTTCTTTTAAAAAAAAAATTTAAAGATTTTATTTATTTGTTAAAGAGAGAGAGAGAGAGCAGGAGTGGGGGGAAGGGCAGAGGGAGAGGGGGAAGCAAGCTCCCTGCTAAGCAGAAGAGCCAGATGTGGGGCTTGATCCCAGGACCCTGAGACCATGACCTGAGCTGAAGGCAGACACTGAACCGACTGAGCCACCCAAGCACCCCCTAGATTTATTCTTCTTAAAACACACACACACAAGTTGGCAGAGATCACAACCCTCCATGGGCCACCTTCAGAGTCCTCAGGACTTCCTACCTTTAAAGAACCATATTATCCCCAGTGGCCTACCATCCACATGGGTGTTCTTATACTGATTTTTAAATAATTGACGTGTTTAAAGTCTGTAAATGTGACCTATTAAAGTTTTGTTCTGTGACTCCTATTTTATCTCTAAGAAAGTTCATTTTATTTGAGGGAGAGCAGAATCCATCACCCCAAAATATGCCTCGTTGGCATAAGGATTATTTTAGGCTGATCATTTTTAAGAAACAGCTTCTCTGTTTTTTAAGTTACAGGAGAAGCTTTGAAAGCCGAGGGCAAGTTACCTTTTCATAAGAGACTTTTGCACGTACTGGGGAGGTATCCATTTGTGAGAGTATCTCCCTCTACATACCAGGAAGAGGATGACCAAATCTCCGGAAACTCTTATCAAAGGAGAAGGCACAGACATACACCTGCAGGATAGCCATACCCTTCCTCACTATTTTGCCTGGAAACCTCCCATAACTGATGACCACCCCACCGCCAACATCTTTCATCTTTAGTGGAAGATGGTATTTAAGGTGGTGGCTTCAGCCATCTGGGGATTTACTGTTTCCCTGAGTCTCCCCTTTGTGGACAGGAGGTGTACATGTTATTAAACTTCTGTTTGCTTTTCTCCTATTATTGTATTTTATTACAGGGGGAGGGAGGGTGTCTTAGCCAAGAACCTAGAAGGGTGGAGGTAAAATTACTTTTCCTCCCCACATGCTCCTATTTTAGAGAGAGCTGTCTTGCATGAATATGTGTTTGTAAATCCTTTTCGTTTCCCATGTGAAGTTGCTCACTCCTTTCCTCTCCTTTAACATGTAAATATGTTGAATCTCATTGCTAGATTTTCTGAAATTGAGCCATCTTTTTCTTCTTTTTGCAGAAATATGTTTCCATTTCAAACAGTTGCTTTTAGAGGCCAATGACCTTAATGCGCTCTGATGGAGCTTTCTGTTGCAGTCGACCAATAGCCATAATTTGTAAGAGCTGCCACGTGTCTTTAGGATAAGACAACATTCCTAAATATCTAATTCTCATTTATAATTCCTCAGTGGCTCTATTTAGCTCACTGAGCTTCAGGCTCCTCTGAGTGCCTCCGTCGTGGCCTTCACATTTCATGATCCCCTTTTCAAATTTATCCCCTTATGTCTGGCTTCTGTCCCAAACCTCTCCTATCCAGCCCATCATCAGAGCTTGACAGTTGTCATCCTTAAGTGTGTCTTGAATCCAGTCCCTACTTCCTATATTGAGAAACCTTTCTTTCGCTCAGGCCTCTGAGCCTTGCACATCGGGAATCAAGAATAACTATTGTCAGGCGTAGACAGGGCTCTGTCACAGAATTGCTCGAAATCCTGGGATGGATCCCCTGCCCCATAAAATGAAGGCCAAACTCTTTAATACCACATGACCATGTTCCTGTCTGCTGGACACAATTCCCTGAAAAGAGCAGAGGACAATCTGCAGCACACACCTGTGTGCATACCTGTGGCTGCATTTTGAAGCCCCTTCTCAAAGGGAGTCCCTCCTCTGTGAAGGGAGTGTGGGTGTGTGAGCTGACTTCTACATGGGGATCAGATTGGGAAAAAGGCCATGTGTCCCCGCCATGGTGACTCAAGTCAAGTGCATGTCTGCTGGGTCTGGAATTCTCCTGAGCATATATTTTCAGGAGTGCTACATGTGTATCTAAATCCAGGTATCCCTGTGATCAAGTTGCCATCACCGCCAGGTTCCACCTGTGAAAATAGGCCCATCTGTGTCTCCTCCCCATGCTTATCATGGTGCTGGCATCTTCTTCACATCTGGGGACCACCGAGGCCCTGCCACCCAGTCTGTCACTCCCCATCCCTCATTCCTTTGAAATTGGGAGCCCGATTTCAAGGCAATGCCTCTCACCATCACTCCCATCACCATAGAGCTGTTCAGAAATGCTGGCACCTCTCACCTGAGGCAATTCTTAGTGTCTCCCTGTGGGCACTGTCCTCCAGGACCTTTGGGAGGAGGCATGGTTACAAAGTATAGAAGCAAGTTGCATATAATAGACTCACTGAAATCTCATCTAACTGGCCCCAGGGCCTCTGGGGCTCCATCAGGGGTGCCCCTGCCCACTGACCTCTAAGGGTGTTTGCTGATGTTGAGCACAGTGCTCATTTATCTAACCAAGCACAGAGCAACTGCCACACCCAATGTATTAAACCCTCATCCTGCATGAGTGCCTCTGTCTGTTCAAGCTGCTATTGCAAAACACCACAGACTGACTGGCTCATCAACTCCAGCTCTGTTGGCTGGAAGGGGGTTGAGGGCAGCATGGGCAGGTGAGTGACTCTTCCAAGTTGCAAACTTCTCACTGTGTCCTCACACACTGGAAGGAGTAAGGGTGGTCTCTGGGCTTTTTTATGAGGGCACTAAGGACTTTCATGAAGCCTCTGAACCTGTGACCTTGGCACCTGCCAAAGGGCTCCAGATCACCTCACCATGGAGGTTAGACTTCATTATATGAATGCTGTGGGACCCAGATGCTCAGAGCACAGCAGCCCCACATCACTGCATTTGGTACAATCCAACGTTCTAGTCACCCCCGTGATCCAATGCCCCAAGAACACTCTCCTGCCTCAGACTGCATCAGCACGGAATAGTCCAGCTCTGGGTCAGACAGCATACAAGGGTGCACCTCCTCCTGCAGCTGGGCCTCCTTTTCCCCACTTTGGCCCCACCACAGTAAAGTTCTTTTTATCAGCCCAGAGGCAAAGGGTGCTGGGGGCTGTCTGGAGGACAGTTGGCATCCCCTGTGAATCCACCACTTTTTGTGAAGCCATCCAGAGTTTGTTTTGTTTTTTTGGTTTTGGGTTTTTGGTTTCTTGGTAAATGCATTTGTAGATGCAGGGAGAGGCAGCTCCTGCACACGTGACAGAGGACTGCTTTCACTGCAAGCAATGTTCAGAGGAATGAGAGCTCAGTGTTCTCAGCCTCACATGAGCCTGTGTGAATGTACCATCCCCTGGGGCGGCCCTCTCTTGTCATCCATTCTGAATCCTCTAACTAATTGAATTATCATGCAATCGTCACTCTGAATCAGTGGCCCTTACGGACTCTGGGCTTGACCTGCTGCTGTTGGGAGGTAAGGGGTTACTTTGCAATTGCCATGGAGACTTTCTGGTTTTCTACCCCACACAGTTGAGAACTCAAGGCTTTAAGTCTGTCATTTTTCTAGAAAGGCTCTCTAGGCCAGCCCAAATCTGCCAGCACTTTCAATCTTTCCAAACACCACTGTCAGCTCAGTCACCGAGTGTTCTGGTCACTTACTGCATCCGTATCTTGCCCTCCACCTGCGTGCATCATGGCAGGGGCAGAGGAAGTCCGCTGCGCACATCCCATCACCGTCCCACGGCTGCAAAGATTATACGTTCCTGTGTTAAATAAGTCATCAATGCAATCTCGCGGTGCAATTCCAGAATGGTCTGTTTCCTGGGGCCACTTCTGGTTGCAATAACTGGATTGTTCAGGGTACTGCATACCCACGAGGTGCATGAAGGTATTATGAACTATTCTCAGAGTTTTTCCAACAGAGGACAACCTCGTGCTTAGCGAAGCTCTCACATTACAGTCAAAGGTCAGCTCCTTGAGAAAAGGACTTTCTGCAGGTGTTTTAAAATCTCATCTTCCTGGGGTATAAGCAGTGCCCTTGCACGCAGCAAGAGCTCAGGTGATGTTTGATAAGGAGTGAGGAGATGACATAGGAGCCCAAGCAACAGATACAACTCCAAATCAGAATGCCACAAAACATTTTATGATCACAGATCTAGTAACTAAAGAACATTATAAAAATAAGCTTTCTTTTATTTGAGCATAAAATTGACCCCAAAGTACCCAAATGAAAAAAAAAAAAACTTGTATGAATTTTCACAAAGTAAAAATGGCCTGTGTAATCACCATCTAGGTCAAGGAGAAAAATAAAGTAATAGCAACCCCTCAAAGCCCTCAGGGGGTCCCCTCAGTCACAATACCCATCCCCAGTGGTAACCACAGTCCCGACTTCTACTACCAAAGGTGAATTTTCCTGTACTTGAAATACACATGCACACTCACACACATGCATAATGGCACAAGCACACTTTCACACACACGCACATAATGCACACGTGCACATATAATACACATGCACCTAAGCTGACATGATCCCCACACACAATACATGTGCATACAAACTAACCTAACACATATACACACATACACACATGCACACACATACACAGTGCCACATGCACACAGGCTGACACGATACACAAACACACCCACACAGACACGCAATATAGCGTGTGCCCCAGTGCGTCTGGGTTGCTTCACTCAACACGATCTTTGTGAGATTTATCTATGCCGTTGTGCATGAGAGTATTTGGTTCTTTCTCATTGTTTCATGTTCCACCGTGTGAATATTCTCCATTTATTTATTCATTTCTCTACAATAAGAACACTGTTTTGTTGTGATGGTGCCACCATGGTAAATCCCACACATGGCTTCGGTGGATGAATGCTCTCATTACCTAAGAATAGAATTTCTGGGAAATGAAGTATTCATTTGTTTCATTTTTATAGATGTTGCCAACCAGTTTTATACAGTGCTTGTGGCAATTTCTGCTCCTGCCGGTTTAACGTGAGCCTTTGAAGATGACACATTCTCACCAGCACTGAATATTGCCAGTCATTTTTACTCTAGCTTTCTGGACATCGGAGGGCCTTTAGTGGGATCTCATTGTAGTTTGGCTTCACAGGAGTAAAAAGGCTGAACACATATTCATGTATATATGTTGGCCTTTGGGATAAAATTTTTTGCTGACTGATTTTTCAGTCTCTTGCCCATTTTTCTGTTGAAGTTTTTCTTTTTCTTACTGATTTAAAAGATTTATTTATTGAAGTTTTTCTGTTGAAGTTTTTCTTTTTCTTACTGATTTAAAAGATTTATTTATTCTGGATAGGAGTCCTTCATCAGATATAATCATCTTCTCTTACTTATGGCCCACATACTTGTCTCACTGGTATGTTTTGATGAATAGAAATTCTTAATTATATCCCAGACAAATTATCTTTTCAAAAATACTTAACGATGAGTGTATGTTTTCCCTACTTAAAATATCTTTGCCTACACCTGGCATTAAGCCACTCTTCAGTGTTACCTTTTAGAATTTATAACAATATTCCTTTTACATTTAGATCTGTAATCTATCTGAAATGAATTTTATGTATACGAGGAAAAAAAGGAATCAATATTCATATCTGAAAAAATATGGATATCCAATTGATCCAGAATAATTGTTTCTTTATTGCATTTATGTGCATGTTTGTGTTAGTGGAAATTTTATTCTATTCCATCCCCGTATTTGCCTGTTTTTGACAGTACTCATTATTGTACTGTCTTAATTATTTAACTTCATATAAATTTTAATATCTGATAATGGAAAATCTCTATGTTTGCTCTACTTCTTTCACATTGTCTTGGTTGTTTTGGGGCATTTGTATTTGCATAAAAATGACTCAGATAAATGAAGCAATACCCAACCCTGTTTTGAACGTTTTTATTTATTTATTTGAGATATATACATAGAGAGAACATGAGCAGGGTGAGGAGCAGAGGGAGAAGCAGACTCCCCACTGAGCAGGGAGCCCAGTGCAGGGCTCAATCCTGGGACTCCAGGATCATGACCTGAGCCAAAGCCACACAGGTGCACCATCCAATCCAGTTTTGAATTTACCTCATTTTAATTTTGTTTTTTTCTATGATTTTTGTCTCCCAAGTCTAATATTCTGGGTAGATTATCTATGCCAACCACCCCCTCAACATACACACACACACACACACATCCAGTGCATTGTACTTTCTGATACATGTGCCCTTTTGTGGTCTCTTTTCACATTGACCTTTGTCCTGGCTTGGTCATGTGACTAACTTTTGGCTCATGAAACACTAGCAAACATCATGGGAACTGAGGCTTGGTCTTAAAGAACACTCACTTTTGAATGCTTCCTTTCAGATCCTAGACTTCATGCTGTGAGAAACTCAACCTAGCTCCCTGGAGAGGCTACATAGAGAATCAAAGACCTGACTGAGGTCCCAGCCAACAACCAGCACTAACTGGCCACCTAGCCTTCCAGAAAATGGATCCTCCAGCCCTCTCTGAGCTTCTCTAGCTGGAGCCATGTGCCCAATTGCAGGATCTTGAGATAATAAACTATTTGGGTTAGATTAAACCTCTAAATTTGGGGGGAGTTTTCTATACATTCATGGAATGTATGTCTATATATAACATATGTGTGTACACATGTATATATTTGAGATGGCTTATTACACATCCACAGAATTGTGAAATGAAGTCTATATATAGATATATAGATATGTACGTCTACAATTCTAGTGATTCTTGGAGGGAATGTTGGTCTAATGCTTTTGCAGTTCAGTAAGAGAGGTGAAAATGTAATTGAAGAACAATTTTCCATAGCGGATGGCATAGAAGAATGATATGGTGGAAGCATCCTGAATAATTGGACACCAAGCCTCATTGATCCAAACCATTCAATAAAGACAGGGCAGGCTAGATCATATAAAATGCATTACGGTAATTGTAGTTTTGCTGATAATACAAGGATTGTGATTGTTCTCAGGTGCTTATATGGCTGGTGGGTAACAAGCCCTTGGAGAAATTGAACTGAAAATTGTGTTAATATATGTTATATATCATGTTTCTTATTTCCTATAATGGAAAGAGAACCTAGGGGAATGTATGCAGATGATATTATAAATAAATTACGTTTTTAAGATGATTATACCCTGAATCGACGTATTTACATTTTAGAAATATTTTTCAGGAACATAACAGGTCATTGTGTTCCAGCTAAGTAGTCTTTTTTCTACACCTTCTCTGATATTCCTAGTACAATATGGTGAGGATCCTTGAATGGATCTCAGATGGTTCAGATGTGCCATCAGCCATTTGAGACTAATAGCCATTAAAATGCTGATGTTTGCAAATTATAGACTTTACAAATAACTTAGAGCAATTCAAGTTTATCTTTGTAAAATTCTACTTGATTGTGTTTTGATGTCCCCTTAAAATCCTGTGCTGTACATTTTCTGCCTACCACTTCTCCCGCCCTGCACACTCCCCCTTTCCCACCTGGCTCTAGCTCACAGATGCTGACCTAAACAGAATGCACCAACAGGCTCCCCTGCCCTCTATTCCTGGAACAGATTTGGCTGGGGGAGCATTGTCAAGAGATCTGAGGGGGGAAAGTGATAAAAATCAGTTTTTATTCTTTTAACTCTCTTCCTGTGAGATTTCTGCAGGTTGACCATGTAGCCTGGCTCATGTCGCACCTCCTCCTAGATGATGCTCTCCATACAGCTTACCTTCTCTGTCCAGTAACTGTCCCCACAACAACCCTGCATGCCTAGGGATGGCTCACCACTCTTAACTAGCTTCACAGTGTGGACTTTCCCTCCTGCCCACCCACCCCCCATCCTGTCCACAGAATGAAATAGTTCCCTTTGCAAATTGTTCTCATGTAAATTTCCCTTGTATATATGGATGTCATCTCTTTCCTGCCAGGATGTTAAGGAAATTGAGATGATTTACCGTTTAGAATAGTTTATTGTAAAATCTGTTTTTTTTTTTTTGAAAGGGCAAGTTTTTTTTTTTAGTACAATTTTTATTTATTTATTTATTTTTTATTAATTTTTATTGGTGTTCAATTTACCAACATACAGAAAAACACCCAGTGCTCATCCCGTCAAGTGTCCACCTCAGTGAAAGGGCAAGTTTTTGAGTGAATAAATAAATGCACAAGTTGAGGAGGAATGCTAACAGCGCCCTGCACCACCAGGCCTCATCCAGGCTGGACAGCCGTGAATGCGTTTGCACCTCCCACTACAGTTGCACAAGTGGTAGTGACCTGTTGGCTGAGGACACCAGCTGGTTCTGGCGGATGGAGAAAAGGGTGTCACCGTAGGGACACAAGCGTGGCCTTCAGTTCAGGTTATGATCTCAGGGTCTTGGGATGGAGCCCCACATCGGGCTTCCTGCTCATTGGGGAGTCAGCTTCTCTCTCCCTCTCCCTCTGCCTCTCCCCACTACTCATTCTCTTTCTCAAATAAATAAATAAAATCTTTTAAAAAATTAAAACATGAAAAATAAAATTAAAGTTCAGCCACTGAATCGAGTCCAACACAGCTTTTTAGAAGTAATAAATGATAATAATGGCATCTGTCCGTTATAAGAAATAGTGACTCCTAGAACTTCTGGGTGTCCACACTGGGAAGAGCTTGTGTGACCGCACATGTCCTTTCTTTGTATGGGAAAACTAAGGTCCAGGAAGTGGGCATCACTTTCCCAGATGATGGTGTGAGAAGGTCTAAGTGCTACCGCAGCAGGCTGAAGGCTTCGTGTTGAAGAGAATCATGCCCTGAGAATCTGGCATTTGCATTTTGACCTGCTTACCCACCAAGTAAACACCACACACCAAATGCACGGAAGCTCTGTAGAAATGAATGAGACAGATGTTGCTCCTGACCTCATGTGGCCTCCATCCTTAGGGGAAATCAGAAAATTAAAAGTAAGCCAAATAATTGTGATTCGTCTTTACTGCTATGCATGAGACTAGTAAGGACTAGCAGGGAAACCTACTTTGGGAAGCAGTCAGGGAACACCTTTCTGCAGAGGTGACGTTTATGTCCATACCCAAATGGTCCATTGATGTCACTACTCAAATGTTCTTACTGAGTGCCTACTGTGTACCAAGCACTGTGCTGTGTGTCCTTAATGAGTAAAACCTGCTATGGTATCTCAGTGGAAGAAATGATCAGTTTCAAAAAGAAGTTACTGGGGTGCCTGGGTGGCTCAGTCAGTGAAGTGTCTGCCTTCGGCTCAGGTCATGATCTCAGGATGGAGCCCCAAGTCAGGCTCTCTGCTCAGCGGGGAGTCTGCTTTTCTCTCTCCTTATGTCACTTCCCCCACTTGCTCTGCTTTCTCTCTCTTTCTCAAATAAATAAATAAAATCTTAAGAAAATAAATAAAAACTGAAGTTAGGGAATGACCTGGGTTATGAAGACAGCCAACATGATGCACTCAGAATCCACAATGGGGTGGCTGTGCAGTGGGAGAGGGCAGGGTCCCCTGACAAAGTGGTGCTCACAGTGGGACAGCAATCAATGGACAGAATAGGAAAGAAAGAGCATTCTGGGGCCCAAAACAAAAACAGAGCAAAAGCACACAGGTGTGCCAAGGTCATGCAGGAGACACATAGAAGTGTTTAAGGATGGAAAAGTCAAGGTGCTACAAGCCCAGAGCAAGAGAGGGAAGCAGGGAAGCAGTGACACAGGGATTTCTAGGTTCTGGTGAGAATTTTTGCTGTTACCCTTAAAGCACTGGAAAGTACTAAACAGCATTAGGCATGTGTATGTCATGTGAGCATCTGTATATATGTTTCTGTGTGTGTGCGTGTGTGTGTGTGCACCCAGATACAGAGTTTACTCTGCCCAGAGCATGTGTGAAAGAGGACACACATTACAGACTGTGGTGGGGGGGGAATGTGGCTAGGCAGTCAGAACAATGTGTGCAAAGGCCCTGAGATCAGAAGAGCTTTGTGTATTTCTTCGAGGAATTGCTAGAAGACCAATGTGTCAGAGCATGATGAATGGGGTAAAGGGGGTTTCTAGATGAGGCTAGGGATTGGACAGTGACCAGGCCATACTGAGCCTAGGGCCATGGGAAGAAGCCCTTCTGATAAGCACCAGGGGGCACTGATCAAGTCTCACGGTCATTACTCTCTAGCCATGTGACAGTGGACCAATGCCCGGTCTTCTCAGGGCCTCGGTATCCTCCTCTATGAAACTGGGCAGGCGTGGCCACCATGGCAGAGCCACCCAGAGGGATGAAACAAGGTGCTGTCTGCCAAGTGTCACCATTGAGCTAAGTCTGTGACTGCCATATGTACAGGCATCAGAATTGTCCAGGAGCTTGTTGACAATACAGACCCCATCCTGGTTCAAACTCAGGTCTATCGACCTTGATTTTGCAGGATTAGGCCTGGGAGCCTGTATTTTCAAACAAGCACACTGAGTGACTGGCGTTTGGAAGCCATTTGACAAGACACTCTTCAAGGGCCCTTAAACACCAAAAGGTCCATAAACCAGTGCCCGTAACTCTGGCTCTGGAACCTGCATAGATGTGACCTCTGGAAGTCCCCTCTGCTGCCAGTTTTCTACCTCAGCTTTGTGAGAGCCTCTGCAGATTACATGGGACGGCTTCTCTCCCTCCCCTTGCTTCCTAATCTAATTATCACAGCAACCAGATGTGACAGGCTCCTGCTCAGGCCCATTTAAACATCTCCAAGGACACTATTCAGGACCCAGGCCTTTTTATCATTTGCCAGGCCCTGACCCTAGAAGCCTGGAAGGTCTCCTTATGCTAATTAGCAATGAAATGTCTTTCTGCCAGAATAATCTGATTACTGGGCCCCAGAGCAGCTGTAGACTGTCACAATCAAACCCACATTGAGAGGGCACCTTACGGGGGCGGGGAGGGGGTTCAGCCCACTGGAATGGTATGCCCTCTTCTTCCATGGCTCTGTTTCCAAACACTTCTGTGTGTCTACTCTCATTGTATTTTTGAAAATGTAATGAATATAAAGGTGTCTTTGTTCAGAAAATTAAATGCACACATGCAAATTGATTTACCCATTTCCAATGCTCGTGGGCCAACTCAATCCATGGATGGCTCTTGCCCCACTTTACCTCGTCTGGTGGCTGACATGAGCCTGTCCACCCCTGGTAACTCACCGTGCACAGGTTATTATGTTGCTTCTGGACCTTTCCTTGTAGTGTGCTTTTCTTTCTAAGCATGTGGGATTATACTATAGATGTTGTTCCTCATCCATTTAATAAACAGACACTTATAGGAAAAACACCCAGAACTTGAGATGGAAGACCTGAGCTCACCAACCTTCTAAAGTTGGAAAAATTCCTCTTTGAGATCCAGCATCCTGCCGATTGCCTGGTGAGATTGGGTGATATACCAGAGCGCTCCCCCCAGCAATGAAAGTAGTTTATAGAAACGACCTGTGCCGTCGTGCAGGGCTGACCACTCCCATGATGTTGATGGGATGACGGTGGTTGATATTTGTTGGGTACATACTTACTATATTCCATACATTGTCCTACTGGCTTAAAATGCATTAATTAATATGATCTCAAAATAACCCTGGAAGGTAGGTAAAAACCCAAGGATTATTTTGTAAATCATCTGGTAGAAAACCCTAGATAGAAATGGCATGACATTTTTATGGTTTTCATTTACTTCCTTGTTATGAATATTCATGTCTCCCTGCAAAAAATAGTAATGAGTTTTATTAGGGTCCTGTCCTTGACCTTTTTTGGGCATTTCACAATATTAGAAACATGCATTGTATTATATTAGACTTCTAAAACTTGAAAACATTCTGAATTGTGAAACATATCTGGGCCCAAAGATTTGCACTTTCTGATGCAGATTTGTTGACCTCAGGCGAGAGCCCCTCTTGCTTATCATGTCTTCTTCCAGCGCAGCTGTGCTTCATCCCAGTGTTTTCTTAACAAACATATTGCTCTATTCAGACTCCAGGAACAAGTAATCATTAAGATTTTTTAATACGCTTTTGGGTAAGGTGTCTGTCAGGGCTGGCACTGCCTTTAGGAAGCTGAATTACATTCGGAGAGCTGAACTGAAATCCCTACAAAGGAGGGAATATTTACAGAAGTACGGGAAGCATTAAGACAACTGGTACAGGATGCTGAGTCACCGCCAGACAAGCAAACCTGGGGTGCAGCTCTCCCCGCCAACACCATGCAAGGATGAGGATGGGACAGAGACTGATGAGACCCCAGAAGGGGCTGGAGTGGGGGAGGTTCTATGGCCAAAGTCAAATGACAGTCAGAGGGCAAGAAAGTTAGCAGGTACTCTTCTTAGGATCTGGCCTCACAAAGTGCAGTGAATGGCAGAGAAGAGTGGACAGTGGATCTTTGCGTGGAGAATAATCAGTGCATTCGAGGTCAAGGTCCCTCATGAGCTACCAACTGGTGTTGGGTGGTGGTTAGGTTTGTGAGATCTGAACAGAAGGGCTTGTGTATCGGTCAGCTCAGGCTGCTGTAACAAAATGCAGCAGGCTGGGTGGGAGCTCTCCTCTTGGCTTGCAGATGGCTGCTTTCTCTTGATGCCCTCAGATGGCAGATAGAGCTTTCATGTCTCCTCTTTTTATACAGACACTAATCTCATCAGGGGAGCTCCACCCTCATGACTCCATAATACCTAATTACCTCCTGGAGGCCCCACACTGGGGGATGGAACTTCAACATATGAATGAGAGAGGGTAGGGACACAGTTCAGTCCCCAGCACCTCCGCTGAACTTGAAATTCCCTTATGGCATTCATCAATTCAGCCATTTATTTAGAAATGTTTTGTTTTGGGGAATTTGTAATTGTTTCCATCTTATTTTTCTTTATTTCCTTCTCTGAAGCAGCATTCACAATGGGGCCCACGTGTGTTAATCCCTGAATCATAGCAATGAATCATCTTATGAATGAGGCAGCTGAACCATTGCACTAAATCATTGAATCAAGACTGAGAAAATTGTTCCTATGAAGATAGTGTTATATGATAGTATTATTCTTTTTATGAACTTTCTGAGATAGAAGTGAAACCATAAAACTGTCCTGGCATAAGACCCCCTCAAGGAGTTGTCCTCTGTAAATCTGTGAGCCCCTTCTTTGAAGAACATCTGCTGGTTGGAAATACTAACTGGGGAGTTGTATCTTTTGGCATCATGGGGGTTTGGAAAATGGTTCGGGGTAGAATCTGGAAAGGAAGGGATGCCCAAAAGGGCAGTGTCCATGGGGTAGGAGAAGGCAGGAAAGAGAAGGAAAGAAGCATAAAGACAATAAACCAGCTTTGGCAGAGACATGAGCAGGAAGGGAGTTTGGGGAAGTTAGTCCATTTTGTGAGTTGTGTATTATGTGTGTGGGATGCAATATAAACCCTGCTCAACTTGGAAGCTTTAGGAAAGTCTACTGTGCTCAGAGGCTTCAGTGTAAATGGATTATTTCAAGGAATCCAAGTTCTGCTCTAGTTTCGCAGGGAATAAAAACTGGTCCAGCACATGTCAGCAAGAGAACAAAAGGACACCTATATAGCCTCTGTTTTATGGAAGAGCACCCTGGATTTGGTAAGTCATTGTCTAAAGTTACATTATTTGTAAGTGATAGAGTTTAAGGTTGAATTTTGATCTGTCTGACCTCAATGATTGAATTCTTTACACTCCTTTACAGAAGAAGTTAAAGTAGTCAAAAAGAGATAATTGCTATAAGGGGATAAAATAGGTGAATCATACAAAAATGCTTTCCTTGAAGAGTTATATGATAACCATCCCATTCCTGCTCAAACACCGAAGGTGACACAAAGCTCATTTCCCCTCCCATGGAGCCTGTTTAATTTTTGAAATTCCTTGGGGTAGAATTAATCCTGTAAAATAAAAAGAAATATCACTTTCAATGTTTGAAACTGAATCTCTCATTCGTAATTCAAAATCTTGTGGTAGCATCAAAGAAGTATTTTTTTCCCAAACTATCAGAAAGTCTTTCCAACTCTGAGACAGGAAGTCACAGCCACAATGACCCTTTTGTCCTCAGAGCTAAGCAACCACAATGTCGTGAAGAAATACCTGTATGATACCATTTCCAAGTTCCTTCTCCAAAGGTTGACTAATCCAGTCAGTGATCAGCATTTAGAGAATGGAAGCATTATTTGAAACAAGCACATTTTTAAAAACCGATGTGTTTGCGCAGGATATGAATTGCCAACAACGTGCCGTCTGCCGAGGCAGAGACATGCTGGGAGGGACCTGAGGAAGAACCTGAGATGCCAGCTTTTGGAACAATGAGGTGAAAACTGCCATCTGGTAAGTGAGAGAGAGAGCACCTGGGAGGTGCCTGGAGAAAGTGCTCATCTGCACAGAAGAACATGGGTCTGGTTCCCACACAATTAAGAGAGAAGACAAATCAAGTAGGAAGTCTGTCCCTAGGAAGGAAGTCGGCGGCCAGTGGGAGGGAGATGGCAATGCTCAGTGTGGTGTGGGGATTCCAGGGCTGGGGACATTGGTTGGCATGTCTTGCCAGGGAGGAATGACTAGAGGCATCATCACCATCTTTTTTATTTCCTGGCTCTGGTCCCTTCCTTGCTAAGGTCCCAAGTCATACTGAATCATTGTCAAAGTGCCCTCAGGTCCCCTGACGAGCATAAGGAAAGGCTATGGCCAAGGACCAAGGGGCAGACAGAAAAAGAACCAGTGACAAATTTCAAGAGGATTCAGCCAAAGAACCAGATGGCACAACATAGACTATAGGACAGGCTGTGAGTGGTTCAAGGTTCCAAAGAGGAATGAGAGCAATGGGCCACTGAAATGATAGCATTAAGGGCAATGGGGCTAGTGTGGCAATTTGATTACGGAGTCGAGTGAAAGTTGTAGATTTTCAAATATTCTCGGGAACATTGACGTATATTTCAGATATTTGCAGAGGACACAAACTACACTCTGGAAAGTGCCTCCAATTTTTCTCTTTGGTATCGTTAAAACATTATCTGTCACATAGGCAATGGCAAACATGCAATACCTAGTGATAAACTGAGACACACTATTTGAAAACAAAAGTTTAAAAATGAATAGAGAGCTATACTGTGTTCCTGGAGAGGCTCACTTAATTTTGTGAAAATTATGACTTGTCTAAAGATAATTTATAGCTTGAATGTGGTGCTACCTAAATTTTACTATGATGTTATGCTAGTTGGCAAAGTGATTCTGAAGAAAATCTGAAAAAATAGACACAGGGTAATATCCAAGGCCACTGGAGGGGGTTCTAACCTGCCAGATAGCACATTTACTATAAACCTAAGATAATTGAAGTCCTGTGGTGCTGGTATAGGAGAGGGAAAATGTAATTGAAAGAGACATCGTGTATTATTTAAACTTTAATCTGTGGAAGGGCAGTGGTTCAAATTTGAAGTTAGAATGATTGTTTGATTATTTCTTAAATAGTATTTTAAAATTTGGCCTCGGGAAAAATTCTATACTCATGTAACATATAAAATTAATTGCAGAGAGAGTAAAGCTTTGAGTATGAATGATGTAGTAATAACAGGAAAGTAGAGATCTAAATGAAAACTGGTTTAAGTAAAATTTATAAGAATAAAATAGATGTTAGGGGCAAATGGGTGGCTCAGTTGATTAAGCATCAGACTCTTGATTTCGGCTCAGGTCATGTTCTCAGGGTCATAACATGGAGCCCCATGTCAGGCTCTATGCTCTCTGCAGTCTGCTTCTCCCTCCCCCACTGCTCCTCCCCCTGCTCCTGCTCATTCTCTCTCTCTCTCTCTCAAGTAAATTAATTAAATCTTTTTTTAAAAGGATAAAATAGATGTTTAAAAATCACAAAGAGAAAGTGGACAGAGGGGCACCTGGGTGGCTCAGTCAGTTAAGCGTCTGCCTTTGGCTCAGGTCATGATCCCGGGGTCCTGGGATGGAGCCTCCCTGAGCAGGGAATCTGCCTCTTCTTCTCCCTCTGCCCCTCCGCCTGCCCATGTGAACACTCTTCCTCTCTCTCTCTCTCTCTCTCTGCCTCTCTCTCTCTCCCTCCCTCCCTCCCTCCTTCCCTCCCTCTCATAAACGAATATAATTTTTTAAAAATCTGGACAGATTTACTAAATTAAATATTATTCATATATCTATATACATGATACCCAAGCATACTTATAGGATATGAAAAAAAAATCCCTTAAGTGGTCATGAACAATCACAGAGGTAAAACATTTAATTGAAAAAAATCATGAACAAGAGAATGTCTTTATTTCATGTCCAATAAGCACAGTTAATGATATATCAAGATATGAGTATTGGATATTGAAGATCTTGAATTCACAAGTTTGAATTCAACATTTAAACTGCATGTTTGAATTTCCTACTTTGTCTCATTATGAGAAGCTTTTCTTAAAAATCCATTTAGTCAAACCAGAGATCAAAAGACAATCACCTAGTTAACACAAAGGAACATCTACTTCATAAATGCAGAGCTAAAAACAAAGGCACTTTTTTTTTAAGATTTTGTTTATTTATTCATGAGGGATACACAGATAGAGGCAGAGACATAGGCAGAAGAAGCAGCAGGCTTCCTGCAGGGATCCTGATGTGGGACTCAATTGCAGGATCCTGGGATCACAACCTGAGCCAAAGGTGAACATTCAACTACTGAGTTACCCCGGTGCCCCACATTTGATTTTTTAATTGTTTTTTATTTCCTGGAAAATCTAAGTCATGAAGTATGTTTATTTTATGTCTCAGAATTGATGTTTCTGTAAGTATGGTCTGCTCAACTTGTCCAAGAGCTTGGCATTCTATATGTGAAGGTGTGTGCATGTGTGTGCAGGTGCAAATATATTGCAAAAAATTTTAAAGACGATTTAAGCATCCTGGATCACTTTACATTCATGAACAGTTGCACATTGTTAGCCCCAGATACAGGGTTGTGTTTATGATGCTACCATTATGAAATGTCCAGTTATGTTAATTTAATTCTTTCAGGTTAATGAGAAAATAAAATGAGATAGTTCAATATATAAGTGATGTGTTTGTGTTTCTGGTTAAGTAAGGGGGAACCTGTATCATGGTAAATGACATCATCAGTGTGTGTGTGTGTGTGTGTGTGTGTGTGTGTGTTTTCTATATTAGGAATGAGAAAAGTGGTGAGGAAAGCACCTAGCACAAAGAAGTAAGCCATGTCAAAATCTAAATAACCCTCCTGGTTAGAGATCATTGCTATGTTCATGTCATTTCAAGCAGGATTTTCTTTTATTTTAGCAAAAACAATTTTTACTATCTAATCAATGTGGATTATTTAAATTTTATTTGCTTTATGGCTTTATTAATGTTCCTGTTACAAATTTTATTTGACTTTCTAGTTGACTCAGAAAGTTTCTGCTTAATCTTCTGCACAAAGTAAAATAGAGCTTTCAGATTTCCTGTCTCTTTGGAATATAATGCATTGGAATAACTGCTGGATTATATCTCAGGATACCTGGGGGGAGACCCCATGCCCTGGCTGCTCTCTCAGGTCAGTTCTTCCACTTTAGAGATCTTAGTTTCTACATATAAAAAAGTGAGAGGTTCGTGTATGAAGTGTGGTTCTCAGATCTGATGGAGTATAAGTATCATGGAGGGAGCTTGAAGAACATGCACCTCTGTGGTCTCCAGCTTCAGAGAATATAGAGGAGCAGTTTGGTGCTCCCAGAGGCACTGCTTTTGAACCAGCACTCCAGGCCTATCAGCTGTAGGTGTATCTGGTCCTCAGGCCACAGTTATTATGCTGGACGCACGTCAGAATCACCTTGGGAGCTTTGAAAGTGATGTCTAAGCCCTCATCTAGAGCAGTGTAGACTTGCCAGGGCACAGATTTTGTTTGAAAAGCTCCCTCAGTGAGTCGGGGCAGTCAGGATGGACAACCACTGCTGTTCATAGATGTGTTAGATTCTTTACAGTTTGAACCTATCACTTAAACAGGTAGGCCTTGGTCAACTAATATGGCAGAAAAGACAGATCCCTGTGCTGGTGGTGCCAGACCCCATGTGACAGAATGATGAGCGGTAGGAAGGAGATGCAAGGGTGGATAGGAAGTTGAGTCCTTTACCATCATTCAGGTCACCTCAGTGAATCCTGAGTTGGAATAATTTTCTTATCATGTGTAACAGGTGAGGGAAACATTTCCACGGAAGTAACATGATTTATTCCAGGTCTTACAGGTTGCAAGAAGCAGAACAAGGATTTGAACCTACATTGGTTGGACCCAAAGCCCACCAACTGCATTCTACTGCCAATCAGAAGGCAGGTGAGAGGTTCCCTCACTATTTCTGGTTCACCTGGTGCATAATCCTAGAGGATAAATTATGTTTCCTCTAATGTCTCTGGGATGGGAAAACAAAACACACAATGAAACAAAGTAAAAACAAGATCATCTAATTGACTAAAGATATTTTGCATTTATATAAAATCATGATCATTTTAATGGCCATATAATCCTGCTTTATTGTTCGATCTCCACAGATTTGGGGTAGCTCCATGGAAGAACCTACATTCCATTTACTTGTGAGGCATACCCCTGTGCCAGAACCATGAGGATTGCCATGTTTCATGCAGTTGTATGGACCTGCCACACGTCTACAAAGACCCAAAGATGTGTTACTTAGAAAACCATTCCCTAGCATGTAGATCTTGGAAAATCTGAGAAAGTACATAGGTGAGTCAGACCACAGGATTCTGGGAATTTCTCAGTTAGGCACTGTTGGGAAATGTCTCGCCTACATACACTGCAAGTGAGCAGTGGCTTCCCTGGATCTGCCCTGGACTGCCTGTGTGTCTATGTGCGGGTGTGGGAGAGCTTGTGCATGTATATGTGGAGTATGTGTGTGTGTGTGTGTGTGTGTGTGTTCATTTCGACCATACTAGATATATTACCTGATCAATTTTCACACTAAATTCTAACCGGTGTGCCTTAGTCTTGTAGCCGAAACTCTGCTCATGGACCTGTCAGGTGCCAGACAGGATCACCTAAGCTCCTCAAAGCTTCCAGGGAGCCACAGACACTTCTGCTTGGGCTTCGGGGTGTACAATATAACACAGTATACATAGCTGTTTGGGCAACAATTGATACATCTGGGTCTACACAATAGCACCATATGCATTAGTCCCAAATTTGCATAAAATGGTTGGGGAGACTGTAATAAAGATGTTCAGTGGTCATCTCTGTGTGCTTGGATTTCAATCGTTGATTGTCTTCTTCCCTCTCTTTCTCTTCCTCTTGTTCCTCCTCCTCCTTTACTTTCTTTGCTGACCTAGATTTTAACTATTAGCTGCTGTGACCGTGTACACCTGTCTCACTCCTACTTATTTTCCAGAACTCCACATTTCTTCCAGGAGGCTTTCCCAGAGATCCCAAAGTAAGGTTTTCTTTCTGCTCTGTCCTCCCATTGTCCCACAGACCCCAGACCTCCTTACCTGATTTACAGTACTTCACTGCTAATTGTCTGTTTATCCCAATAGAGTATAAGTTCCTTGAGGACAGAGACTCTGCGATCATCCCATTGCCTGTTCAGTGTGTAACCTTGTCTGATACCTATTTGTTGAACTAGTGTCTATCCAACAAGGAAGCTACAACACAGAACATCTCCGGCCAAGGCTGTATTATGCTGTTGTGTGATAGAAGGAACATTAATAGTCGTGACTCTGGTCCAAATCATAGATCTACAATTACCACTTTTGTGAACAAGGGCTATTTAATCACTTTGTGTGGCAGTTTCTTTACCTGTGAAGCTGAGGATGCTGATATATACTAGACAGGATGTGTGTAAGTAGTAAATGAGATGTGTACCCTCCTTCTCAAGCTAAGAAGTGAGGCATGGTTCAGTGGAAAATGTGAGGAGACAAATTATATGTGCCCAATATAAAAACTATATTATTTGTAAGCTGGATATCTGTCCTCTCAGCTGGCCACAAAATGCTTACTGAAACAATTGTGGTGCCACGGAAGAACACAGACACTTAGATGGTAGTTCTTCTTCTAAGTAGAAAGATTTTTGAAAGGAGCATTTCCTTCCAGATGAATCTAATCTTCTCTGATAGGGGGACGGTGCTCAGAGATGAAGATCATGATAGGTGTTATACATCTTGACTTGAGTAAAGTTATCAGTTCTTCCTTGCATGACACATCTATTCACATTAAACACATATTCTAAATGACAACTTCCAGGTACATACCAAGTCATGTTTTCTGGGATTATATTTTATAGATGAAAGCTGTCTACTCTGAGTACAAGGAAGGATTTTCTAAAAGGAGGGACTGAAAAGTTAGAATTCAGAACATCAGAGGTCTAACTTGACCCCTCTCACTGGCTTGGCCCTTGTAGCATGCCAATGCTCCCTGCAGGACTCCAGCTAAACTTCCTATGCTAGAGACACAATGTCTCCATAGCAGCAGCATCAGGGAAATAGGCTTCTTTTTTTTTTTTTTTTTAAATCTTTTTTTTTTTTTAATTTTTTTTTTATTTATTTATTTTTTTTTATTTATGATAGTCACAGAGAGAGAGAGGCAGAGACACAGGCAGAGGGAGAAGCAGGCTCCATGCACCGGGAGCCTGATGTGGGATTCGATCCCGGGTCTCCAGGATCGCGCCCTGGGCCAAAGGCAGGCGCCAAACCGCTGCGCCACCCAGGGATCCCCTTGGGAAATAGGCTTCTGACTTGAATGACCTCTGAGTATATCTCTAAGCACAGTAGCAGTAGGAAAATACTTAAAAGATCATAATGGTTTCCATTTGCAGAGTCACAGAAAGAGGGTAATGCCAAGCATTGTATTAAACCCCCTACTTTTCTACAACCAACTGCTGCTGCTTTTGTTGGGACTGGTTTAGTGGACAAGTGTCTGTTTCTAGGAACAATGCAATAGTGTCTCAACCACCTCATGCATAACCAAGGTTCAAATTCCTAATGTCAGCCGCGACTTCTCCTTATATATTGTATGTAATTTCTGGTTGCTTCATCTTCATTCCCAATGGACATTACCACTCACCCACATTACTGGGGGATTATCCTCATTAGTATCTCCCTGCTATTTTGGCCAATATTCTGCTTTCAGGCTAGTTTTTACAGTTGTGATCACATTATTGTTCTATGGAATAGAGTTTCTGTAGTTCTCTACTGCCCCTGAAGGAGTCCACAGTGCTCTATATGCCCTTTTATGATCTGGCTCAAATCTACCCTCTTGTTCTCTGGGTAAATCACTCATCAGCCTACAGTCATTTCTTTAAAAATTCATGAACACTGGTTCTTTGGTGCCTCTGTAAGCACTATTTCCTCTACCCTGAATGCTTACACTTTCCATATTTACGCTTTCCCCAAAAAATATGACTAGGAGACAAGCCAAGTGCTCCTTTTTTATAAAAGCCTTCTCTGCCTCTCCAAGTTGGAAAAAATCTCCTCATTGGAACTTTAAAAATTCAGGTTCTCAGATTGGGTGAGTCCTCTCAGCTTTATAGGCTTCAAGCTCTCATGTTTGAAAATGATGGGAAAAAACTGTGATTTCTTTGCAGGATTGTTGGATAAATCACACTTATGAAAATAAATGAAGTGTTATTTATAACATTTATGAAAGCATAAAGAGCAATATTGTCCCTGAGTAGCTCCCACCCTGCAGAGCACAGCAGAAGTCTATGTAATAAACATTTTTGCTTTCATATCTCCAGTTGGCTCCCCTTTAAGGATGTGACACTTTGTCCAGGCCTCATAGAGGACAATTTATAACTGCAGAAGGAAGATATGGAGGCATTTTAGAGCAGAAAAATGTATCAACTGTTAAGCAAGAGAACTTCATTATTTTAGGCAAATTCAGTGTCCCAAATCTTCCTTTAATATGAGCGCAGACCCAAATTTGAAACGCAATGTAAGGAGTTAAAGGTCAAAACTGCTTTATCATTCCTTTTTTCTTTAAAGCAAATCCTGATTAAGTAAATCCTTGAATAATTCAAAGCTATAATTCATCAATGGGTCTTTAGTGTGATGGAAAAGGTTGATTTTAAGATTGTTGAATTTGTAAGACATAACATAATGAACAGGCAAGCAGAGGTGAAAAATGTGTCCCTCTTTACCCTAAATGAGCCTAGATATTTTTTCTTAGCTCAGATTTACAAGCATTTATGTTTCCATTACAATTTTTACTACCCTATTAGGAGACAATCATTCATGATGGAGAATTTGAGTGACAATTATGGAATCTCTGCAGGCCCACCAATATCTCATAGTCCCAAGTGTCTTTGATGAGCTCATGAGCTCCCTTCCTGAAGTCACTGATAAATATTTTAAATGCAACCTTGACGATAGCCTTGGAATTTCCTGGAAACGTTCTCTGATGAGTTCCCACGAATGAGGCAAGTGAGTAATGTACTCCTAATCTTTGTCCTGGGTAGCAATAGCAAGAGTGTAAGGCAAGAAATGATAGGCATTGTAAGGTAGAGGAACTTGTATAGCGAAGGGTCTGGAGGAAGAAATGCACATGGTATGTTTAGAAGAAAATCCCTTGGGATCCCTGGGTGGCGCAGCGGTTTGGCGCCTGCCTTTGGCCCAGGGCGCGATCCTGGAGACCCGGGATCGAATCCCACGTCGGGCTCCCGGTGCATGGAGCCTGCTTCTCCCTCTGCCTGTGTCTCTGCCTCTCTCTCTCTCTGTATGACTATCATAAATAAATAATAAAAAAAAAAATTTAAAAAAAAAATAAAAAAAATAAAAAAAAGAAAATCCCTTGACAATTTTCTTTCCATAGTATATTGATTTTTTTCATTAATTAATACAATATGAAGTAGAGCTCAGAGAATCCCTCAGTCTTATTTCCCCTTGTCTGTAATTGACACCAAGGCCTAAAGGTCTCCACTAAAGTTAATCATATTAAACCCTCAAAAGCCAAACCATTGAGAGGTCAGTTTTAGGGGGATACCATATCATAGGATAAGTACTCAAGTGAACACCATCCAAGAGAGATGTGTTATTCCCTAAGCTTATAAATCAGAAGTGGGTCTCACTGGGCTAAGATCAAGATGTTAGCAGGTTGTGCTCCCTCTGGCGACCCTGGGGAGGGGGGTCCATGCCCCTCCCTTTCCTTGCTTCTGGAGACTGCCCACACTCCTGGGTGCCTGGTCCCCACTCCATCCTCAGAACCAGCAGTGTGGTGTCACTGAGTCCTACCCTGACATTCCTGCCTCCCAGCCTCACCTATAAGGACCCAACCATAATAACTCAGAATGACCTCTCCATCTAAGATCCTTAATCTAAGGTCCTTTTGCATGTAAGGTAACATATTCATAGCTTCTGTGGATTAGGACATGCATCTCTGGAAGGCAGTTATTCTGTTTACCAGTAATATGTATCCTCTAACTTCATCAGAAGGGCAGAGATGAGAGAAATTATTTCTGTACTTGGAATCAGCAAGGACATTATTAATTCACTCAATGAGTCTATGTTGGGACAAGCATGGTGCTGGACTTCAAAAATAAGGTGAGGGAAATAGGTGTGCCATCTGCCCACACTGAGAATGCAATGTAGATGGAGGTGGAAATATCAGAAGATCACAAAATCAGCGTAGAACCCCACCATGTTGATGTCCAGGGAGCAGAGATACAGGTTGTTATGAGAATGAATGATATAATATGGGAAAAATCTGCCCCAGGCCACAGGGAAGTGTGTGCTGAGGGTCTGGTAAGGAGAGCCTGGAAAGGGTACAGAATGGAAGTCCAATGAGCCTGGTCCTTGGGGTGAGGTATGGGGCATTGTAGGGGGCTGGAGAGATAGGCCACAACCCCACCATATAGAATCTTGCAGGCTAAGGCAAGGATTTTAGTCTTCAAAGAAAAATGGGAAAGTAACGAAAGGGTTTACATCTTGGTTTGTGCGTGTGTGTGTGTGTGTGTGTGTGTGTGTAGATAGAACAAAAAAAAATAACATAAGGAGAATGGTGGATTTGGAAAAGTGGATCATATATACTGATTGTGTTGCCCTAAAGTTTTAAGTTAAAGCCCTACTCCCCAGTGCAATTATATTTGGAGAGGGCCTTTAAGGAGGCAATGAAAGTCAAGTGAGGTCATATCGTATTGGTGGGGCGCTGATCCAATAGGAGCGGAGTCCTTGTAAGAGAGGGAGACACAGGGCTGTGCATATGCAGAGCAAGGGAATGTGAGGACACAGTGAGAAGGCGGCTGTCTGCAAGCCAGAGAGGCCTCCGGAGGAAACAAGCCCATTGGCACTTGGATCCTGAGCTTGTAGCCTCCAGAACTGGGAGAAGATAAGGTTCCATTGTTGATGTCACCCAGGCTGTGGTATTTTGTTATAGCAGCCGGAGCAGACTAACATGGAGGGTCCCTGTTCTCTCCAACAATGTGGAGGCTCCTCTGAAGAGCTCAGGGTAGGAGAGGGATCAGGTCACAGATCTTGATAATAAGGCATCAGAAAAAGGGGACAACAGATATGGTAAGTAGTGATCAGAAGGATTTGCAGAGAAGGACACAGAGATTGCCCTACAAGTGTTTGAGTGTATGTGCTATGCATGGTGAGCTTGCACACATTTTAAAATCAACCAAAAAATAAATATGGCATAGAGAAATATACACAAGTCAGATAAAGAAAAAGAGTTTCAAATTCCAGGTTATCTGTACTGTATTAATCAGGGCTCTCCAGAGAAACAGAACCAAGGAATGTATAGATATTCCTTATAATAAGAAAATATAATAGGGTGTATAAATATATATATATATATTTATATATGTTTATATATATGAATATAAATATATAAAAATATATATATTCCTTATAATCTTCCAGAGAAATAGAACCAAGGAATGTATAGATATTCCTTATAATAAGAAAATATAATAGGGTGTATAAATATATATATATTCCTATTATATAGGAATTCCTATTATATATATTCCTCATAATCTCTCTCTCTCACTGGATTTTGAGGGTAACCATATACCACATTTGGGAATACTTTTCAAATCCATTTAATGGGTAACCCACAGGCTGCAAGTTTTCAAGTGGGCCCTGTACAGAAGAAGGCTCTGCCTTAGATCTACTCTGTACTTTATTTCATTTTATTAAAGATTTATCTATTTATTATTTGAGAGAAAGAGAGTAAGCAGGAGGAGGGGGAAGAAAGAGAGAATCCTGAAGGAGACTCCCTGTTGAGCGTGGAGCCTGACGCAAGGCTCTATCCCAGGGCCCTGAGATCATGACCTGAGTCTAAATACAGAGCTCGCTTTAACTGACTGAGCCACCCAGGCACCCCCCTACTCTGTACTTTAGACTTTGAACCAGCTATTGGTAGGTCTGTGGCAATGCAGCAAGAAGCCTCTGGTAGGCCTAGAGAGAAACATATCAGTGCATGTTTCGAGGAATTTGAAGAAAGACCATGTTTTCTTTTGACTCCTGCCGTTCATCTAGGTTTTTGGTTGTACATATTTTTTCTCTTTTTTATCTTGTTTTCAACTAGGATTTTGTTTTATAAGGACACCAAGATGAGAGTTTTTAAGAGCCTTTCTGTTAACTACCTTGAGCATGGTATAACAATTTTGTAGAGTCAATAAAAAGTAAGACAATTTGATGCTATTTTAATGTTTTCCAGTTCCTTCCTAGACATTACATCATATGCCTTGTGATAACCCCAGGCAGCAGGTCAACATCTTTCTTTACTTCACAGATGGACAAACCAAGGTTCAGAGAAGCTGATTTGTCCTGGGAACAAAGGTAGTAAGTGGCTGGGTCTCTATCCTTGGGGCAGCTGGTATGGCAATAAATTAGACATAACCTGGAGAACCTTCCCAAAATAGCAGGAAATGCATCATGAGAAACCTGAACCAGCATATTACATGCATGTAGTTTCTTTTTTAAAAAAATATTTTATTTATTCATGAGAGACACAGAGAGAGAGGCAGAGACATAGGCAGATGGAGAAGCAGGCTTTATGCAAGGACCCCGGTTGGGACTCGATCCCAGGACTCCGGGATCACTCCCTGAGCCAAAGACAGATGCTCAACCGCCGAGCCACCCAGGCGTCCCCATGCATGTACTTTCAATCTCTGCTGAGTCTAGAAATTGCTACAAGGTTTTCTGAAGGTGAGGGATCCAAAGAATGTCAATACATATAAATTCTCCTTGAAACTTATACACTGGCACCACCAGTAATGCTGAAGTACTGGGAAGAAAAAGGGGGGGTATATTAATCAATACAACGTGCGATGGTTATGGTTTCTACAGTTAAAGGAATAATTTAATGAATCAGAGCCTTCTGCCCCACCACCTAACTCATGCCCCCCATGTCAGAAGGACAGTCTCAGTTAATTGGAATTTTCTTCCTGATGGTGTCACTGATGCTTTTATTCACACAGGATCTTTCTTTATGGATTGCCAAAAGTTCCTATTGGTTGTTATTTTGGGGTATGAGGTATCTAAGAAATAGTCAAGTGCATTTCTCAGATTTTACATACTGTCTTTCTTGACCCTATGTTACCTGACAAAGGTTTTTAGAAATAGAACTTCCCATTGGTGATCAGAATTGGTCACACCACCACGTGCGGAGACCCTCTTCACTTCTTGGGTTGCATGACATCATAAGGAGACCATAATGCTTACGAGTGAGTTTCACATCCTAACTTAATATACATTTTACTGTAAATCCTGGTCCACATTGTCATCCTTCGGGCACTAGACATCTAAACCCCCCAAGCCCAGGGCTGCATGTATGGGAAGCAAAAAGGATACAGAGGTCTGGGTCCGTCCTGGCCAGGCGGTTGGCCCCTTGCAGATTTGTACTCTCATGGGTGGCCTGCCTCAGCTTTAGTGACAATACCTGCTCTACAGATCTGTCACCGTTGTAATCTTTAGATGTCCCTTTGTCCCTCGATGGTCATCTCCTATTCTAGCTAGTGATCTTTTATATTAAACTATCCACTTTCAAAACACTGTGTGGTTTCTGTCTCTTGTTTGGACACAGACTCTTGACTAATACAAATAGCTGTTGGTTTAAGGGACACACCTCATTTTGTGCTACAGCATCCCAGCCTTGCAGGGTGTTACCTCAAATCTATGTGCTGAGTCTCAGAAGCTTTGTCCATCCGTTTATCAAGTCAGTGATTTTATTTTATAAGGCACATGGTACAAAAATTAATTTCTAAGTTTTAGCTTATTATAAATTCTCCTTCACAGTAAAATGATTTCCTTGGTTACTGTCAGTGCAAAGTGGGACAGGATGGTAATGACTTCTACACGTTGCTGAAGGATGGTTCTGTTAGACTATTTCCTGCAGGGTAGACAAATGTGTATCCAGAATATGTCTGTGTTTCCATTAGAATAAATTGCTGCCCACTCCGCTGTGGAAGAGAAAAGTGCTACACCCACCAGCTGGTAGCAGGGGAATTGCATTTGGTGGTGACCGTGCAGTTTATTTTCCAAAGTAGGACACTTTTGAGAATGAAGAGGAGCTAATGGTATGTCAGGACAAGAGGGATGAACCAAAGCTCTGGGACAAATTTGAATGCAGGATCACCTATGAACTGGGTACCTAGCCCCAGTCTCTGCAGAAGACAGTCTCAGTGCTTAGCAGTAGCAATGCTCAGTGACAAATGCCCAGCTTGTCCAGTAGCAATCTCAGTGACAAATGCCCAGCTTGTCCAGGCTACACATAGTCTTCAACCCTGATGTCATAGATGTGTTTTGCATAGGCCTGTGGAAAAGATGCCAGGGTCCCTAGGGAAAGAGGCTGGCTGCCGTCCGTAGGATGTTTACCTCATCCCCCTGACTACTGAGGGCTTTCCCATAGGCTGTGTCTCTGGGTGCTCATTTAGTTTTGTCATAATATCTTCATTTACTGTGCCCTTTCTAAGTAATCCATCCATATTGTGCTCCTCTATCTGACACCTAATTCCTAATAGTTATTATTTTTTTAATCCCTGAGGAGCCAACCAATCCATTTGCAATCACTGTAGGCTATGCCTGTTTCAGTGCACAGTGAACATACAGAAATACTATGCATATTCTTCTCACTGAGATCACCTCACTACACACTGCCCTGTTAAGGGGCACTCCCATGGGGGGCTGCCTTGCAGCAGCCATGTGCTTCCTGTAATGGTGCCCCACTGTACACACTTCTTTCCCACTGTGTTAAGTGCCATTGCGGCACACAGGTCTGTAGGTGCAAGCTAGTGGAGAAGTAGTAGAGCAGCATGTACTAGCTCGGGCTGGCATGACAATGTATCATAGATGGTATTTGTTTTCGCACAGTTCCGGAGGTTGGAAGTCTGAGATCGAGTGAAGGCACGGCTGGGTTTTAGTGGCTTCCTTGAAGATGGTCACCTTCCTACTGTGTCCTTACATGGAGTGGAGGGTTGGGGGCAGGGAGAGACAGAGGGAGAGGGAGATATATATTTTTACATCTTTTTCCAATCATTCTACTCCATCCAAACATTGCACTAGAACTACGTATTAGTTGAGCCCCTGTAGGCGAGACAAAACAATGCAGTTGTATAAAAAAGTGAAGTACCTTTATTTCAAGGTTAGTCAAACGCTAAGAGCGAGCCTGCCATAGAAGATGGAACCCTACTGCTAATTTCATTACATCCTGATCTGTGTAATCATGGGGTTCCACTGTATTAACAAAAGCTTTCATTTATTACGCACTTGCTAAGGGACAGACCAGTGTCAGTACTTTTCATGAATTATCTTTCTTAATTCTCTTATCAGATTTATCAGCCCCCTTTTACACCAGAGGAACCAGATTCAAAGAGAGATTAATGAACATGCCCAAGGTCATACAGCTTATAAATAGAGATATAGATTTTATCCTAGGAAATCTTATGCAGAGACCATGATGGAAATGTCTCATCTGTCGCATAAAGAGATAAGGATAACATTATGCACTTAGGGAAAAAAATAAATACATAAAGTGCCCATAACAGGTAGGCTTGTTGATGGATACATTATCTGAAAAGCACTAAGAGCTTGGCACAAGGGTTATTAACATTCAAAGCCAGCTCTTGCTGCCAGCAGCAAAGTCGGGTGCCAGTGCTAGCATCTCCTTAGCAGGACCCCAGCCAATTGTAACCCTCCTGGTGCATCTGTGGTTGGCTAATTTGCTGGATAAATTCTGCCCTGGAAGCCAGGAAATCATCTTTGAAAATGAGCTAGAAGACCTTTTCCAAAGTTTTGCAGAACTGACCAAATGGCAGAGTTTTTCAGGTGCCCATTTGTTCATTTGTGTTACGGGAAAGAGTCAGGCTACAAACAAACAAACAATTGCCTATTATTTAACAGATGCCCTCCCACCATGTGATTCATGTATCAGCACAAGATACATATGTGTACAGGGCTGGGGGAAGAGTCTAAAATTTAGAAATGTATCTGAAACACATAAAGTGTGATTGTTATGAAATGAAATTAAGTAAATGGTGGGAGGCATGAGATCCTTTCCAACAGCTTGAGGTATAAAGTCATTACTTTTCTATCCTTCGCATACCCAGACCCCAGAAAATCCCATATCCATTCTTATCCAAAAACCTCAAGGGCATGACCAGTCTCAAGGTATTAACCTACTTCCCAATACTAGATAAAGAGAAATAGGAGTAACCTGGTCAAACCACAAGGAAAATTTCTGTTCTGGCTCTATAGCTTTCATGGCAGACTGAGGGGGTGCCCTGCACAATCTGCTCTTGTCCACTGCTTTTTGAATGCTGTAACGGACTGCACACTGTCCCTCCAGAAGATATATTGAAGTCCTAACCACTGGTACCTGTGAATGGGAACTTATTTGGGAAGGAGGCCTTTACTGATATAACCAGTAAGAGGAGGTTGTGATGAGGTGGGGTGAGTTGATGGGTGTTCTTGTCAGAAGAAAAGACTCAGAGATACAGAGGAGAGCACTATATGATGACCTAATCATGCCTGAAGTGGGGCATCTATACACAGGGGACACTCAAGACTGCTGGCAACACCAGAGGCCAAGAGAAAAGCATGGAATAGATTCTCCCCGAAAGCCTCAGAGTAAGCATGGCTCTTCAGTGTCGATCTCAGAGTTCCAGCCTCTAGAACTATGAGAACAAATTTCTGTTGGTCAAAGCCACCGGGTTGTGACACTTCATACAGGAGCCCTAGAATACTAACTGATGCCCTGCTAATGTGTTGCCCTACCAATCTAGCTCAAACTGACTTGGACCTGCTTTCTAGCTTTGTTTTGTTTGTTTTTGTTTTTGTTTTTGTTTTTGTTTTTGTTTTGTTTTGTTTTTCTGGTGAAGACAACCCCACTCTCTCCAGTGTGACATGAGACATAGTCATGGTTCCTTAAGCTGTTGAACTATTTAGGATATACTCGCATTCTCAATACAACCCCCATCCAAAAAAATAGGAAGGAAACAAAGCCCTTCCTATGCTGGGCCAAGGATGGAGAAGGGTTCCCAGCATGATAAAGGACAGCCTGCTACGCCCCAGGTCAGAATGGCCTCCCTCTGGTCCTTTTGTGCCAGAGCGGCTTCAGAGTCCCAATTCCATATGCACACAATAGTTGAAAGTGCTGGTGAGCACCCTTGGTTCCCAGGCCTCACCGTGGAACTACTGAGCCAGCCTTAGACTCCTTCCTACTCTCACTCCTCTGGAACTGCAGAATTCTGCTGGCAATTTCACCAAGTTTGAAGATTGCCCATGGGATACACCTGAGATAACAACCTTATTGGCTTTGTCAATGAATTCAGTCCGACTTTCTCTGTTTCCTGACATCTATCTGGCTTCCACCATACTACCCTCTGAATGATGGGGTGCGTGCCTGACTCATCCAGTAAGGCTGAGAACAGAAAGCACAGGGCAGCATGTGCACAGGAATTTGACTATCTTTAGGGAGGGACACACACTTCTCCAATCCAGGGAGATGGAAATACATGAAGGAGCTGAGTCTTCTGTTTCAGAAACTGGGTAATTTGTACTTCTAGTACAATGGTACGTGTCCACTATTTATTAGCTGGCCTGTAGTTTGTGCTATTGAAAATTGAGAATCTTGGTTTCTAACTAGCACCACATGGCTGATGTGCATCAAAATATGTCACTCTAGAAGGGACTGAGACCATGGCTCCAGGAACTTACAACTTAGATAACTGTAGTTTGCAGGACATCCACTTAAATATCAATTGCCATCACATTTCTTTATAAGTGGGTTTGGATTAATCATTATAACCAGCTGGTTTTCCATGGCTAAAATGAGTATTTAAACATTTCCATGCTCACTGTTCCATCTTTGACTCGTTATTGGTGATAGTTCTGGGCTTCAGCACTTGATGAGAAAAGCTAAAAAGTATTGTGGCTGTTCTGTAATGATACACCTTCCAAAATGTTAGAGGAAATAGTCCGAGACACTCATGAATGTAAATGCCTCTACCACCTTGTGTAAACACACTGCATCTTTAAAAAGTGCAAGAAGGGGGATCCCTGGGTGGCGCAGCGGTTTGGCGCCTGCCTTTGGCCCAGGGCGCGATCCTGGAGACCCGGGATCGAGTCCCACGTCGGGCTCCCGGCACATGGAGCCTGCTTCTCCCTCTGCCTGTGTCTCTGCCTCTCTCTCTGTGTGTGACTATCATAAATAAATAAAAAATTTAAAAAAAATTAAAAAAAAAAGTGCAAGAAGTTATTAGAGTTGGGTACATTTCAATAACCAAGGGAACAAATAGAGAAAGTCTTGGTGAATGTGGTCATATTTGAACTTTGTCTTGAGGGATGATTGTATTGAGGATAAAGATATTTGATATTCCAACTGAAGGAAGAAGGTGAAAGGGGGCAGGTGGGTGTTTTGGGAACGATGAATCATGGGCCGTGGTGCAATCAGGGCATGGAGAAGAGGGGAGGGTGGCGGGGAGGAAGTGGAGGTAGGGACAAATGACCAAGAACCTTCAAAGGCCCCAGGGAGTTCAGTTTGTATTTGGAAGGTAATGCTGAGCCTAGGAGAAGTAGGGCAATCAGCACAACATTTAGAAGGCAACCAGGAAGTTCTCTTTCATGGGGGGCGGAAGGGGGATATGAATTAGAAACAGAGCAAGCAATGAGGAAGTTTTGGAACTGGTCCATGTAAGTGAGAAAGAGAAACTGAACCAGCACTGCAGAAGTGAGAACAAGAGAAGGGAAGATAGACATTTGGGGAAAGAATCAGAAAACTTTATTTTCAACAATTATGTAATATGACCCTTTTGGTATTTTTCTCTTCCAGACCAGGCAGTTGAATCAAAGGGCATGCATAATAGTTGAAGGTATGTTGATGATTGACATTAATAAGATATTGTAACAATGCTTAAAATAGCATCCCAGGGTAGGAAACTAATTAGGAGTGTGTGTGATTAGAGACTCGGCACGGAAACATCATTGTTCTGGGGTTGGTTTTTGGTGATGGTTCCAGTGATGGCGAAGGGGATGGTACTGGAATAGGTGATTACAGAGTATCAGTGATATATCAGGCATTTGGAGTATATATTGTGGCCCTGATACTGCCAAACACTATTCTAGATGCTTAGGAAATAAACAGAAAATAAACAGGAAATAAACAGAAAAACCCTGCCTTCTTCAAGTAGATATCTGAGAACTTCTACCAAGTACCCAAAGTGCTGGATAGAAAAATAAATAATGGGGAGCCCGGGTGGCTCAGCGGTTTAGTGCCGCCTACAGCCCGGGACTTCAGCCCGGGATCAGGTCCCATGTCGGGCTCCCTACATGGAGCCTGCTTCTCCCTCTTCCTGTGTCTCTGCCTCTTTCTCTCTCTCTCTCTCTCTCTCTCTCTCTCTCTCTCTCTCTGTGTGTGTGTGTGTGTGTGCATGTGTCTCATGAATAAATAAATAAAATATTTTTTTAAAAAGAAAAAGAAGTAACCCGTAATATCAGGAAGAGGAACTTTGGACATGGTCCTATAAAATTATGACCCTTGCTTTCTGTAACTCTTGAGCTCCTACCGTGTACCATGCCTGGAGTAAAAGCTCCCCATGCACTGTTCCCTTTGGTAGACACAGGAATTCCATCCTCATGGCATGGGAAGTGGGAGTCTCATTGAGGCTGGCCCCAGTAGGCACCACATCAATGCCTGGGGACAAGATCACCACCTCAACAGGGTGTGTACTTCTGAGCTTGCCAACTGAGAGAGCTTGTTTTTATTCTCTCAGACAACTATTATTTTTCATTTTGTTTTTTTTAAGATTTTATTTATTCATTTGACAGATAAAGAAAAAGCACAAGAAAGAGGAGCAGCAGGGAGAGGGAGAAGCCGTCTTCCCACTGAGTGGGGAGCCCTGGGATCATGACCTGCGCTGAAGGCAGACACTTAACCAACAGAGCCATCCAGGCACCCCTCAGACAATTATTATTGATATGCCATTTAGAGAAGCAGTTGAGGATACTAATAACCATATGATCATACTGTCATCAATGGAAGCCATAAAACCCAAGTCATCAAAGGGAAATTGGCATGTTTGCCTTGACATCAGAGACGGGAGGCTGACTGCTGGTCCAGACAGGACCTTGGTGAGATTAATGAACTCAAGCTCTGGTGCACAGCCTCATATACCTAGAGAACAGAACTTAGAGGGTTTCCAGGGCTCATCTCACTCTGCAAGATGACTTATTACCAAGCTAATGACATGATACTGGATATCAACATCTTCATTTTCATGGGAAGACATAACTGCCAAAATAATCAGTTCATTTCCTCACGCTGGGGAAATCTATTCAGGAGACCAAATCACGAGACATGAAATGATGAGAGCTTATTTAACATGGGCAGAGATTCTGTGATGCATCTGGTGTTCGACATTTTATTTATGCCATCGCATTTCACTTGAACAAGGACCCTGCGAGCTGAAGTACCTGAGTTTGTGGAGTTTCTCTGCCTTTTCCAGAGTGGCTGTGTAGCAGAACTAGAACTTGAACACACCTCCGTCTGTCCACAAAGCAGTTCTCATAATGCTCCATTCTGAACATTTAAAATCTTCTTGGAGCTCCTTGATTAAGACGCTGAATTTTTTGAAGGGTATTTTTCACTCTTTCAGAGTGGGGGACAGAAATGCAGGGTGATTGAGAACATGGAGTCCAAAGTCAGAGTGTGGTTCTGAGCCTGGTCCTGCTTCCTGCATGGCTGATATTGGCAAATTAGGTCAACACTTAACAGAAGTGCTTTTACTACTATAAAAATGGGAGAAATTATAGCAAAGTGTCTGTCATATGGAAAGCAATCAATAAATATTAATTATTGTTTGCTTTTATACCCAGACTAGTTGTCCATTGTTTTTGAGGGGATATTTATGAGAACCAATGTTGGCCATGTTGAATAAAATAATTCTTCCTTCAGATAATCACTACACATGCTGGCTTCTTCTCCACTTATTTGTGTGTGTGTGTGTGTGTGTGTGTGTGTGTGTGTGTGTGTTTTTCTCAAGGATTTACACACACTCTGTCATTTTCCTCCTATATCTTTACTTCAGAAAGTTGTATTATGACACAATTCCATGCTGTGAATTTCACTTTCTGGAATCTGGGTCAGTCCATGACACTTCATCAGATGTGGGTGTTTCTTGGATGTCCCTGGCAGCCAGAGGGCCCAGTCACCTCCCATGGCAGTGCCCTCTGATTGTTGCTGGTTACACTATAGGAGCCTCTAAATTGTGTGGACATTCTCATACACAGAAAATACATGGGAAGTTAGAAAGAGCAGGGACTTTATGATCCTCCCCTGAAAGACTGAGATACTAAGACTTATGTAGAAGCAGGCCACTTGTCAGCAACTTGCTCTGGGTCATCATTCATTAGATTTGGAAGCACTCCTCCATACATGATCTGGGTGGCTTACAGAACAGCCTTGTGAGACAAGACATATAGGCATAGTCAACCCCATCTCAGAAGATGTATTGTCTGTCTCTGTTCTCATTCATTTGAGGAATATAAATAATAGTGAAAGGGAATATAAGGGAAGGGAGAAGAAACGTGTGGGAAATATCAGGAAGGGAGACAGAACACAAAGACTCCTAACTCTGGGAAACGAACTAGGGGTGGTGGAAGGGGAGGAGGGCGGAGGGTGGGGGGGAATGGGTGACGGGCACTGAGGGGGACACTTGACGGGATGAGCACTGGGTGTTTTTCTGTATGTTGGTAAATTGAACACCAATAAAAATTAATTTATTAAAAAATAAAATAAAATAAAATCAATTCCCAATGGGATCCCTGGGTGGCGCAGCAGTTTAGCACCTGCCTTTGGCCCAGGGCGCGATCCTGGAGATCCGGGATCCAATCCCATGTCGGGCTCCCTGTTTGGAGCCTGCTTCTCGCTCTGCCTGTGTCTCTCCCCCTCTCTCTCTCTCTCTCGCTCTCTCTCTCTCTCTGTGTGACTATCATAAATAAATAAAAATTTAAAAAAAATAAAAAAATAAAATCAATTCCCAAAGGGATAAAATTCATTCTCCAAACAGTGTATGTTCTCATTCATTTGGGGAATATGAATAATAGTGAAAGGGAATATAAAGGAAGGGAAAAGAAATGTTGGCAAATATCAGGAAGGGAGACAGAACATAAAGACTCCTAACTCGGGGAAACGAACTAGGGGTGGTGGAAGGGGAGGAGGGCGGGTGTTGGAGGGGAATGGGTGACGGGCACTGAGGTGGACACTTGACGGGATGAGCACTGGGTGTTTTTCTGTATGTTGGTAAATTGAACACCAATAAAAATTAATTAAAAAAATTAAAAAAAATTCATTCTCCAAACTGGCACCATGGATTGGTCTCTGCCTGCCTGCCCAATTCATCACTCATGACACGCTGCCCCATTTCTATGGGCCACTCACACAGAATTGCTGGTAGTGCCCCACTGCCTATCTACCTGACCCTACTCACCCCCGTAGACCACCTTCAGGAACTCCCCTCAATGCACATACATGCACAGACAGCTAGTTCTCAGCTGCTCTGCTCTCATGGCCCCTCTTTGTGATGTTCTTTTGTGTACCTTTTCACCAAGTAAGTCTGCCCCCCTTTTTAGGTAAGATATAGATAGATAGATAGATAGATAGATAGATAGATAGATATAACAGACCTTATTTTAAAAAAGGAAAGTTTTAGATTTATAGAAAAATTGAGCAGATACTATGGAATTTCCCTTTCCATCTCCCTTGAGTTGTTGTCCTTATCATTACCATCTTATGCTGGTGTGACGCACTTGTGACACTTAACGAGCCTGTATTACTACAGTATTATTAACCAAAGACCATACTTCTCTTTATCCCATGAGGTTCTATGGTGTTATTTGTTTTGTTTTGTTTTGCTTTGTTTCATTTTTTTAGAGAGAGAGATTGAGTGCAAGTGGGCGAGGATCGAGGAGGAGCAGGGGGAGAGATAGAATCTTAATCAGGCTCCACAAAGTGGGGCTTGATCTTATGACCCTGAGATCATGATCTGAGCCTAAATCAAGAATCAGATGCTTAACCAACTGATCCACCCAGGCACCCCAGTTCTATAGGTTTTGAAAAATGCATGTTATGAATCTACCTGGACAATATTATACCCCCAAAATCTCTGCTTTGTTTGTTCATCCTTTGTCTTTTCCCTAGAACTCCTGGAGACCCTTGATCTTTTTACTCTCTATAGTTTTGCCTTTTCATGGATGGATATAGCCCAGTTGGCTTAGATACTCAACTATTGAAGGACATCTGAGCTGTCTCCAGTTTGTAGTGATTTATAAATAAAGTGCATGTAAACATCTGTGTGTAGGTTTTTGCATGGACATAAGTATTCAAATCATTTGAAAAAATACCTAGGAGCACAATTGCTGAATCATATGTTGACTATGTTTAGTTTTATAAAAAAAAGTCACTGTATTCCAAAATGGCTGTGCCAGTTTGCATTTCTACCACAATGAATGAGAGCTCCTTTTGCTCTGTATCCTTGTCAGCATTTGGTGTTGTCATTTTTTAAATTTTAGTCATTTAAATATGTATGTCTGTCTTGGTTTACTTTGCATTTCCCTAATTATATATGATATTTAGCATCTTTTTCAGATGCTTACTTGCCATCTGTATATCATCTTTGATGAGGTGTCTGCTCAGATCTTTTGCCAATGTTTTGACTTGGATGTTTGTTTTCTCATTTTTGAGTTTTAAGAGTTCTTTGGATATTTTGGATACAAATCCACTATCAAAAATGTGCTTTGTAAATATTTTCCCCTAATAAGAAGTATTTTTAATGCTATCTTACTGTTTCCTATTTAACTTTAACAATTGTCATTTATGAAATTATACTGTTCTACTAAAAGAAGTAAATAAAAAAAGTAGTTCAGAAGTGCTGTCCTTATCCCTGAGACCTCATTCCTTTCTCTCATTCCCCAAAAGCTGTTACTAGGAAGCTCTTCCTACTTCTGCTTAAAATTCAAATCAGTGCTCTCTGCTCCCAGAAACTATAACAATTTTGACCATTACCATCTGACATGGGGTGAGCACACAGTAAAGAGGTTTGACCAATATTGTTGAATATATGAATTTGTTCAAAATATTTAATATATTAAACTAGTCTTGGATATATAGATATGTATATATATTCCTTGATAGATATGTATAGGAGACTTGATATTCTGCTACTGCAGACTACTTTTAAGACTCATTCAGGGATTTAAATTCTATCTCAAACTGTCACAAATTAATAAAATATACAAAAAAGAGAGAACATTAATATACCTAATCTAAAAATTGCCTTACATATACACATGAAACATTAAGAATTTTGACCAGGTACTCGATCACAAATAAATCTCAATAAGTTTGAAATAACTGAGATACAGTTCATATTCTCTGAGCACAATAAAATCATAAATGAATCCTAAAAATATAAAGAAACAAAATAACCTATAACCATTACAAATTAGAAAAAAAAAAAAAAGCAAAACTACTCACAACTAAATGACTTAGAAGTTCTCCAAAATTTGCACATATGTTAATCATGGGATAGAGAAACTGACAGTTAATATTTCTTTTTTTTTTTTTAATACCTACCCTTTGCTTCAACATGGATAGAACTGGAGGGTATTATGCTGAGTGAAGTAAGTCATTCGGAGAAGGACAAACATTATATGGTCTCATTCATTTGGGGAATATAAAAAGTAGTGAAGGGGAATAAAGGGGAAAGGAGAGAAAATGAGTGGGAAATATCAGTGAGGGTGACACAACATGACTCTTAACTCTGGGAAACGAACAAGGGGTGGTGGAAGGGGAGGTGGGCAGGGGGATGGGGTGACTGGGATGAGCACTGGGTGTTATGCTATATGTTGCCAAATCGAAATCCAATAAAAATATGCAAAAATAAATAAATAAATAAATAGTCTTTTTTAAGTAACTTTTTAAAGATTTTTAAAGATTTATTTATTTATTTATTTATGATAGAGAGAGAGAGAGAGAGGCAGAGACACAGGAAGAGGGAGAAGCAGGCTCAACGCAGGAGCCCAACGTGGGACTCCATCCCAGGTCTCCAGGATGACACCCCGGGCTGTAGGCAGTGCTAAACTGCTGTGCCACTGGGGCTGCCCACAAATAAATAAATAATCATCTTACTGAAGATGGTGTTTGGTCAGTTTGCCTAAGTTATAGATTATTACAAATCACAGTTTTTCATCATGTTACACTTAAAAGAAGAGGTTTAGGATATCTCAGGAGTTTTCCAACATATTTCTTGAAAATATTTATTCTCAGGTTCTTCAAAGGTGCCCCAGAGGCTGATATGATGAGCAGCCACACTGGCTGGTCACCAGGAGGACCCTTCTCAATATAAGAATGATTGGACTCCATACAAATAGGCTCCTAACTCAAAATGATTGAAACATAAAGGAAGGTGCTATTGCTATAATTTAAGTCCAAGGGCAATGTGGCACTTCATGGTTGATTGACTCAGTGATTCAATGACATCATCAGGCACCAATGCATTATTTTTTTTCTCCCTTCATATTGCCATGAACTACATGGCTTCATTCTTAGTCTTAAAGTTTGCTGAAACAATACCATGAGTCACATACAAACACTAGGTTCAAGGTAAGAAAGAAGAGTGCTTCATGTTTGGTTTCTCTACTAGACATAAAGAAACTTTCCCCAGAAGCCTCCATCAACCTTCACTGCGTGAACTGGGCGTACTCCAAGTACACCTGCAGACAGCATAGGGTTAGCTTCCATTGAGGCACATTGCTGTTGATACTGAGTAATTGCTTCATGGTTCACCTACAAATGAAACGCTAGTGAGGCTGTGTGTAAATGTGTCCACTTAAGGTTTCATTGAATAAAAAAAAAAGCAGCCTTAAAAAAATAAGTAGGGAGACTACTGGCTTTATCTCAGAAATTATCCTCAATTAGTCTGCAGTGCATGACTATGCATACCTCAGGATTGTGTGAGACAATATATTTTAAGCTCCATGTAAGGGCTGGCACTAGACAGTGGTGGATTCTAAATTTGTTTCTAGGTCCTTGTTGGCTCAATTGGAACCTTACCTACTCCTTGTGCCATTGCTTCTGGGGCTCTTGGCAAAAAGAACATTTCCCTTTCCACATGAAGGAGTTGGAAGCCAACAGAACAAAGGGTACAACTGTGAGGGTGGAGAATCCAGAGAACGGAGTGCACAGTGACCCAGATGGCGAGAAGAAAGACAAGGTGGCTGTCCCAGTGAGAGCTGGGGCAAGGGTGGGCTAGAATGGGCCACACATCCAAGGTCATGTCACTGAGTCACACTTGGGATTCTTGCATTAACATGGCTATAAATAACATCCATGCCTCCAGCAAGTTCCCCATCCATAAGTGTTTCTAACCTTCTCCATCCAAAAATAAATATATAGCTTTATAAAGCATATGGTCTAGAACCCCAGAATCCAAGCTTATTGTTCATCTGGACAATCTTTCTACCCTAATTCTTCATTTTCCAAACAATGAGCAAGGAAGATTCCTCATTATTCTATTTTTCATTGATGTTTACGAAGGAAAGTGAAATTGACCTTTATCACTCATGATTATGAAATTTCAAATACTCATAGAATATAACAGCTGGAATTAAGGGCCCTTAGAAATCACGCAGCCTGGTTCTCATTTTACACACGAGGAATATAAAGGCAGTGAGTTTAAATAAACTATCAAAAATACAATGCTACAATACTAACTTGATGAGCCAAAGCTAGAGTCAGAGATTCCTGTTCTCCATCTGGAACTCTGTCCACCTCAACTACATGGGATTCACATTGTCAGTCAGAGGGACCTATAACATTTTAGCTTCTAGCTTGACTTCCCTGATCACTCCTTCATACAACACCATTGTGGGCTGATCCTGAGATCTCAGCCTGGATTTGGTAAGTGTGGCAAAGTTCTTAAAGAAATCAAGATAAACTAAGTTCTGGAATAGGTTTATTAATATGGGGTTAGAAAGAAAGGATATCCCAGCCAGAGTCAACAGCTTGAGTCAAGTCCCCAAAAGGAAAAGTTTGTGAAAAATCAGCTGCTTTAGTGTGATTGGAGTGGGGGCCAGAGGGAAGGGGTGATGAGATGGATATATCCTAAATGAGCCATTTTGGTCAAAATGCAGTACATCACATTTGGCCTAAATCATCCCTAAGCACTGGGTGTTATTCTATATGTTGGCAAATTGAACAGCAATAAAAAATAAGTTTATTAAAAAAGCAGAAAAATAAAAAATAAAATAAATAAATCATCCCTAAGGTTTGTTTACATGATCACTTTTGTCAAGCATAGGGTCAAAACAGTTTTCAATGTAAACTGTCACATAATAATATGAGATGGCAGAAGACAGAAAAGTAGATTAATATCAACACCTTAATCAAAGCAAATTAAAAATAAAATTCATGTTAAGCCATACAAACTGCCAGAAACTGTTTCATTTCCTGAGGAAAATTCCTTTTTTGCGAAATTCTATTTTTTAAACTCTAGTATATTTAACATACAGTGTTAGTTTCACGCATACAGTATAATGATTCAACAATTCCATACATGACTCAGTGCTCATCCTGATACCCGTGTTCTTCATCCCCGTCACCTATTCCACCCATCACCCCCACACACACACCTGCCCCCTGGTAAGGACCAATTTGTTCTCTGTAGTTAAAGAGTCTGCTCTTTGTCTTCTTAAAGGAAATTCTTAAATTTAAATTACCTTGTTTACTAACAAGGTAAACATGATAGGAATTGAAAGGTATCAGACTTTGTTAATATTTTTGAAGAGTTGTAGCATATTTTTTATCATTTCTTAAAGATTTTATTTATTTCTTCATGAGAGACAGAGAAAGAAGCAGAGACAGAGGAATCAGGCTCCTTGTGGGGAACCTGATGGGGGACTTGATCCCAAGACCCTGAGATCTTGATCTGGGCCAAAGGCAGACACTCAATCACTGAGCCACCCAGGTGCCCCTATAGCATATATATTTTTTTAAGATTTTATTTATTTATTCATGAGAGACACACAGAGAGACAGAGAGAGGCAGTGACACAGGCAGAGATAGAAGCAGGCTCCCTGCAGGGAGCCGGACATGGGACTCAATCCCGGGACTCCAGGATCACGCCCTGGGCCAAAGGCAGGCGATCAACCACTGAGCCACCCAAGCGTCCCCCTATAGCATATTTTAAAGGTAATTCTCTAATGACAATAGGCATTTTAGGAAACTTCATGAGAATTTAATGTAGATTGTGACCATGTAACACTGTCAAATGTTGATAACTTCATGAGGCCAAGTTCATATACAACTTCACAAATTAAGTTTTTTCCCTTGGAACTGGGGTGATACTCTTTGACTCTTTAACCCCTATCAACACTCTTGATGGGCCCTATGAAAGAGCCACAGATTTCCCAAATAGATAATAAACTGCTCAATTACTAAGCCCTGTTTCTTGACCTCCTCTCCACATGAACCCAGGTGCTTGCAGCAGCATGCCTCTGAGCATCTGAAAGGCCCCAGGTAAGCCCTATCAAAGGGAGGTCAGGGAAAGTGCCCCGGGACCAGGTGGACACTGTTGGTTTTAGTCATGGGGGAGGAGCCAGGGGTACATAAGGAGAAGACTGAGCCCTTCCTCATCTTGGTGGGTGGGGGCTGTAAGGCCATTTGCCTCAGTAGCTCTGTTCAGCAAGAATGGGTGCTGCGGGGTGCTTGGCGCTGCTGCGGGTACTGGGTTGGCTTGGAGAGGGCCTGTATGATTTTTCAACAGGGCAAAGTTCCTGCTTTTTCTTTATGTTCTTTCTCTGGCTGGCTCCACCCTGAGCCTGCTCTAACTAGAAGTTTCTATTTTCTACCTCCCTCTAACCAATGCAGGGGAAGACACAGAGGCCTCCTGGCTCTTTCTCTGAGGGGCTCTGGCTCTCTAAGGTCTGCTGCTGACCTCTCCCCAGAGGAAGTCTCCTTTCTCCTGAAGCCCCCACTTTATCTTCAGCAAAGGGACTCTGAGAATGACGTGTCTTTAGCTCAGTGAGCCCAGGTGACATCCAAGTTTCCCTTACTGGAAAAGAGGCAGAAAGGACATAATCTCCTAATGCTCGAGAACATAGCAGACCTGAGTCTGGGGGATTTGTCGTGGAAGCCAAGGCATGGGGTGGGGACATAAGGCTGCCATGGAGCCTGGGAAACCGGGTGTGGGAGTTCCGTGCAGGGAAGCCTTAGCCGGGGGAGGTGGGGGGCTTCTCATCTGTCTTCAATGAGGAAGCAAGCATGGCTGGGCTCTCTACAGACTGTAGAATTAAGAGGAAAACATTATCTTACCTGTTAATGGGAAGACTGGGCTACACTTCCTGCTCTCTCCTCTTCTGCATGGTGGGTGGTAGCTGTCCCTTCAGTGCCTAGAAAATAGCACCTGGAATTTATTAAGTCTCTAAGTGATCCCTTTTGTAGTCGAGGATTAAATAGCCGCCACTGCAATCTTCTCTAACCTTTATGAAGCCTTAATAAGGTCCGAGAGTTCAGCTTCAGCCATCAATGGTGGCTGATCAGCTGTGGGAGCTACGTGGCCTCTAAAGTGGCAGTGATAGGGGATCCCTGGGTGGCGCAGCGGTTTGGCGCCTGCCTTTGGCCCAGGGCGCGATCCTGGAGACCCGGGATCGAATCCCACATCGGGCTCCCGGTGCATGGAGCCTGCTTCTCCCTCTGCCTGTGTCTCTGCCTCTCTCTCTCTCTCTCTCTGTGACTATCATAAATAAATAAAAATTAAAAAAAAAAAGTGGCAGTGATAGGCTTGAAAACTTGGGTTCTTAATTCAACTGGTTAAGTAGCTCCTTACAAATAAAGGAACCTGGACCAAAGTAGAACAAGATACACCTGTGGCACATGGGCAGCCGCTAGTACTGTTATTCTCTCAAACTTGCACAACTAAGTTCCTCTACCAATCCCTAAATAGATTGGTAGTTGCATTCTGCTACCTTGGGCCTGGGGTCCAAAGTGCGACAGCCCCATTGCCTAATTCTACTTCAATCTTGGATCTGGTCAGCCCTTCCTCCTGTGATCTCAGCAATGCTCCTTAGCCCTGTAAGGCTGTAGGGATGAGCTACACCTGGGTGCCCCCATCTTGGCTGAGGACTGCAGCCTCTCTGTGCGGGGTGTTGCTGCTCCTCCCAGACCTGTCAATTCCCCTTAGTGGGGGGTGGTGGCAGTCTGAAACCAGACTGCTGAGCAGAGGGAAGGTTTGAGACTAGGAGCATGCAGGCTAGGATTGCAGGAGACCGAACTGCTCTCGGGTTGACCCGATGTTGTCCTCGGGCAACAACTTGAGAATGGGGTGGAATATATCTCCTCTCTAGACTGACTCTGAACTGCAGGGACCATGGTGCCTTCCGGAGCTGACCTGGGTCAGTATAAAGTGTCCCTTAAGTGTGTAGAACCCAAATCTGACCTCACAGCATGACAGGCCAGCAAGTTGAGACCAGGTGTCAGGGTGAAGAAAGTGCTGTTGTTCAGACTCTGGTCCTGAAGACCCTCTCGCCATCTCTGCAGGCACAGGTATCTTGATGGAGATAGAACTAAAGGAAAAGCGGGCCACAGCCGTCCCTGGGCTTGAGTAGTTAGAGGCCCTCAGCTGGAGCTAAGGATGGTGCTGGTTCGCTTTCCAAATGCAGCATGTTCTGTCTTCATTCAGTGCCTCCATTAAGACCTAAAAGGCCCCTAGTTCCCCTGCCTGCTTGCTGTGTGTTCACAGATCTAACCTGGAATAGCAAGGGAGGGAGCCCAGACCCCTTGAACAACTGGGGCGCTGTCAAGTCCATCTGCTTCTCCTCTGCTGGAGGGTGCAGACCTGAAGGTTTGTGGAAGAACGCATGGACTCCTGTCCCCTCTACATCTTGTGTTGCTAATGCTTCATGACCCACCAGACCCCTTACAATTGTCGATCTACTGGAAGTGTGTGCTCAAAGACTCTTTGCTGAGGGTAGATGTGCTTAAGTCTGGGAGCCACAGAGCCAGAGTAGTAGAGACCTTTAGCCCCATCACTGGCTCGGAGCTGAATTTTTCAGAGTTCTGACATAGCCTGTTCTCCTAATCAGGACGATCCCACTTTGTTCTCTCCCCCACTCCCCACCCTCATCCTGATCATGTCGGGTTTTGTCCATGAGAACTACTATACTAAACATGCCACTTTTTGTGGTTCTAACAAGGTGAGTGTAGGACCTATCTAAACCATAGGGGGAACGGATCACGGACAATAGCTCAGCCTCAGCTTTTCTCATACAGCAATGAGGCTGAGCCACAGAAGGACCAGAGAACACCAAGGCTTTCACTCGGGCAATTCTTAAGTCTAGACAGGATCTGATAACAATGGAGACGAATTTACTTGGACCAAAGGACTCTTAATGCTCACAGTTCCAGTTAGTGACTATTGTGATTTCCTGAGACCCTACGTCCCCCTGGATTTGCCTTAACTTCCTAAATAGGTATGCGTTTTCTGTTCATGCAGGAAGCTCTTTGCAATAGTGAGCCTTGTCTCCTCACCTTGACTTTTGTTAATCTAACAGATGCTTGGTCCTGTCTTGGAATATTGCAAAGCATCTCCAACTCCATAGCAGCTCAGTCATCAAGGGGTAAAGACATGTTCAAGACAGAAGGAAGTCCAGATAGACTTAGTCCCTCCCCACTACCATGCTAGTTGAGTATCCTGGGGAACCATGGCCTTGGGACACAGGTGACCTGGGATGGTCTGGGCAAGCTCCCAGAATCTCAAGAACCCTATAGTGGAACAGCTGAGGGAGGAGGTGGATGAGATGCCAAAAGTGCAGTTCCTGCCTCCACCCCCAACCCAGGCCCTAAGAGGCAGGGTGCCCCTTGTGGAGAATACCTCAAGCATGACCTCCTGATGTTTTTCCATCCATGAACAGGCCCCTCATCCAGTGACTGTTCCTGTGTCCCTGCCTTACTTTGTCAGTTTGGTTCCCAGCTAGAGTGACTCCATACTTTTTTTATTCCATCTGGCCTGAGGACAGGAAGGACCAGAGGTGTCCAGGGGTACTAGAAGTATGGCCTGGAAGAGAAGGAGACAATGTGCAACTCAGAAAACCCTGGAACAAAATGCCGATCAATTTCCCTAAAACTTAAATTCAGTTAACATAGCGTACTACTAATTTCATGGGGAATATAAAAAATAGTGAAAGGGATCACAGGGGTAAGGGGAGAAAATGGGGGGGGCGGGAATCAGAGGTTTGACAGAACATGAGACTCCTAACTCTGGGGTTAGTGGAAGAGGTGGGTAGGGGGTGGGGTAACTGGGTGACGGGCACTGAGAGGGGAATGGACGGATGAGCACTGGGTGTTATGTTGGCAAATTGAACAATATACAAAAGTGTACTCGTTTCAGAGGTAGTTCAGGGACTCCTCAGTTGCCTAGAACACCTAGTGCTCCTCACATTACGTGCCCTCCTTCACGCCAATCCCCTTCCCCACCAGCAACTGTTTCATAGAGTTGAGTCTTCTGAATTCATCTTATTTTTTCCCCTCTTCCCTTTTGCTCCTGTTTTTCTTAAGTTGCACATGAATGAAATCTTACTGTCTTTTCACTTAGCATAATATCCTCTAGTTCCATCCACATTGCAAACCGTAAGATTTAATCTGGAATAATCCATTGTGTATATAGACCACATCTTTATCCATTCACCAGTTGATGGACTTCTGGACTCTTCCTGTTGTTTGGTTATTGTGGATATTGTTGCTATAAACAATAGGGTGCAGGGGCCCCTTCAGATGATCCTTGCACTGTTCTGGATACTTAAATCATCTCTTTGAAATCCTGGGAGCATCTCCTGTCTCAGGCTTATTCTATGGAGCTCATCTTTGAGGAACAGGGGCTCCTTTTCCTATACGTGTATGGTCTTGCAGTGGCTCTTAAGAGCGAGCTGGCCTTGGTATTCACATATGGTTCAGCATGTCACAGGGACATAATGACTGGGGGGCGGGGCTGGAGCTTGCTCCCCACAGGTGGCTGATTCTACTCTGGCCAGCACCGAATAAGATGCCTTGCTAAAGCTGACCTTTTAGGAAATTGGGAAGGTGATCTTATTTGAAACTAAAACTTGGTGGACCTGTGTATCTTCAGTCGAATATTCCTTTCCCATAACCTGGGCTTTTCTGATAAGCCTGTCTCTCAAGAGGGGTTCCACTAGCTGGGGGGGGGGGATTGTGTGTAAACCATTCTTGCTGAAACAAGCCTGAGGTGGGAATGTGAAGCTCCTCCACAGGTAGCATCCAGGACCGTCCTCTCCTTATCCACTTCTAGGCATTGCGCTGCAGAACCTTCTCCAGGCTACTCCCAACTGACACAGGCCCTATTATAGATCTTTAGGATGGAGCCATAAAAAGTGGAAGACTCCCCCTGTCTTAGATCCTCCAATAAGCAGACGTTTGTTCAGGTTTCAAGGTTTGTGTTAAAAGCTCGGGGCTTCTGTGGGGCCAACTCTACCCTCCACTCTGCTTCTTTCTGATGGGAAGAGTGAAGTCAGGGCAAAGAGACCTTTTCCTGACTACACAGGAGCCAGGAAGTAAGAACTGCAGACCAGTTGGGGAAGACCTAACCTTTAGGAAGGGGAGGGGATGAATAAGTCACATTTGGCTGAAGCCTTAAGGATGTACCAACTGCTCTGCCACTGGCCATGGGTGGGACGGGGCAACACTTAGCAACCTCTACTGAGATGAACAGTACTAGACTAAGTCTTAATGTATGAAAGCTACAAAGGAAAGCTGTGTCCTATCATCCAGGACTGGTCTATGTGGGTTTGAATCTTTAGAGTAGGGACTTCCTCCATATGATTTTAGTAAAGTACACTAAGTCTGGGCTGCCCAAGATCCGCCTGGAGAAATAACTTGGAGTCTGCTTACTCAAAGGGCTCCTTTGCTAACCAGCAGACTGGAGATAAAGATGGATTATGGTCTGCCTCCTCTCATGTATTTCTTCAGTTTGGTTATTAATTGGTTTAAATATTTGGCAGCTCCCACATTCGGGGCGTATATATTGAGGATTGTTAAGTCTTCTTGTTGGATAGATCCTTTGAGTATCCTTTGAGTAGATCCTTTTTTTTTTTTTGATTTTTTTCCTCTTTATTGCTAGACACAATGTGTAAACACATAAAACACCAGGGAAGGAAGAGATCCCAAAGACTTTTTTTTAAAATTACAAGACATAGTGCATGAACCAAGGGCATGGAAGGCAGGCCAGAGCCAGCAGACAGCTGGACTAAAGGCTCCTTTCCCTCTTCCCAGAGCCAGGGCAAGAGCGGGGGGTGGGGGGGGTGGCGGCCTCCACCAGTTGCCAGTCCACATAGGCAGAAGGCCATCCAAGGGAAAACTTTCTACCAGAGTCTTCTCCTCCTGGAGAGAGGGCAACACCCAGGATAAGTAAAAAGGTCTTTCCTTTTTCTCGGTTGTAGCCATCCAAGGAGCAAAGATGAGAAGTAGTGTCCTACATCACTTTGACCCCCTCCCCAGCTGCCCCCATACTTGGCATTTACCAAAGCTTGTCCCAGACCCTGACTAGATCCACCAGGTGCCCAAAGTTTTCTGGGGAGGGAAGAGGAGGGGAAGAGACTAGGTGTGAAAACAAACAGATCTTTTATTTGCAGTCGTCACTGGGGCTGTTTCTGGTTGCTTATTTGTTTGCTGGCCTGCTCTTCCAGCTGCATGGCCAGACGCAAGGCCTTGATGACATCTTGCAGGGCTGAGAAGTGCTTGGCTTGCTGGATCATGACAGACTCTGCCTTGTTCACGAAGGTCTCCAGGTCATAGTCTGGCTGTTCAGTCATCTCAGAGAGCTCAAGCCAACCTGGCCCTTGTTGTATAATCTCCTTGAGCTCCTCCATAGCCCTTTCCTCCAGTGTCCCTCTTGATCTCTCACTATAGTCTTCGGGGTAAATTTTAATTTATCTGATATAAGGATGGCTACCCCTGCTTTCTTGTGAGGACCATTTGAATGGTAAATGGTTCTCCAACCTTTTATTCTCAGGTTGTAGGTGTCCTTCTGTCTAAAATGAGTCTCTTGTAGACAGCAAATAGATGGGTCCTGCTTTTTTATCCAGTCTGAAACCCTGCACCTTTTGATGGGGTCATTAAGCCCGTTCACGTTCAGAGTTACTATTGACAGATATGATGACACTAAACTCATATCTATTCAGTCCTTGTTCTTGTGGATTGTTCCACTGAACTTCTTCTTAAAGGGGAATTTTAAGAGTCCCCCTTAAAATTTCTTGCAGAGCTGGTTTGGAGGTCACACATTCTTTCAGTTCCTGCCTGTCTTGGAAGTTCTTTATCTCTCCTTCTATTCTGAATGTGAGAGCCTTGCTGGATAAAGTATTCTTGGTTGCATGTTCTTCTCATTGAGGACCCTGAATATATCCTGCCAGCCCTTTCTGGCCTGCCAGGTCTCTGGAGAGGTCTGCTGTTACCCTAATATTCCTCCCCATAAAAGTCAGGGACTTTTGTTCTCTTGCTGCTTTAAGAATCTTCTCCTTATCTTTGGAATTTGCAAGCTTCACTATTAAATGTCGAGGTGTTGAATGGTTTTTGTTGATTTTAGGGGGGATCTCTCTATTTCCTGGATCTGAATGCCTGTTTCCCTTCCCAGATTCAGAAAGTTTTCAGCTAGGATTTGTTCAAATACATATTCTGGCCCTCTGGCCCTTTCGGCGCCCTCGGGAACCCCAATTAAACGTAGGTTTTCCTTCCTCAGGCTGTCATTTATCTCCCTTAATCTATCCTCGTGGTCTTTTAATTGCCTGTCTCTTTTTTCCTCAGTTTCCCTCTTTGCCATCAACTTGTCTTCTATGTCAGTCACTCGTTCTTCCACCTCGTTAAGCCTCGTCGTTAGGACTTCTAGCTTGGATTGCATCTCATTTAATTGATTTTTAATTTCTGCCTGATTGGATCTAAATTCTGCAGTCATGAAGTCTCTTGAGTCCTTTACGGTTTTTTCTAGAGCCACCAGTAGCTGTATAATAGTGCTTCTGAATTGGCTTTCTGACATTGAATTGTAATCCAGATTTTGTAACTCTGTGGGAGAGAGGGCTGTTTCTGATTCTTTTGAGGTGAGGTTTTCCTTCTAGTCATTTTGCTCAGTGCAGAGTGGCCAAAAACAAGTTGTATTGGGAAAGGAGAAAAAGAGAGAAGGAAAGAAAAGAGAAAAAGAAAAATGAGAAAGAAGAAATGAAGAAACACCACACCCCCGCCCCCGTGAGTGGGACCAGGCCTAACCCAGAGGCAGCCCATCCAGGCGCCTCCAATGAATTCAAGCAACAAAAACATTCTGTTTTTCCGAGATAAGAAAACTATCCCCCCCCGCCCTCGCCCTGACTGGAAAGTCCCTGAACATGGTCGTGTTGACCTTCAAAGAAATCAATCATGTCATAGCCCGAATGCTATGCTACTCCCGCGGTTTTTTGCCTTTAAAAGATGCCTGTAATTGCTAATCGGGGCTCTGCCACCTCTGAGGCGGAGAGCCCGTTTGCGCAAACGTCCAATAAACCCTCTTGCTTGTTGCATCTGCCTGTCTGGGGTCTGAGTCTCTGGGGCGTCCACCAGGACACGTTGGCACCCGTGAGCCAGGGTCCAACAGAAAAAAGGGAAAAAGAGAAGAAAAAGAGAAAGAAAAAGAAAGAAAAAAGAGGGAAAAAAAAGGGGTGGGGGAAGCAATTAGAAATCAAGAAGAAAGAAAGAAAGAAAAGCACAAAACAAAACAAAAACAAAAGAACAAAAAAAACACGGGGGAGTATCTTCCAATTCTGTATACTTTAAGTCCTTTGACTTCCCCTGGACCTGGTCCGTCTCCCTGGTCTTCTGGGGGAGGGGCCTGCTGTGATTCTCAGGTGTGAGGACTTGGGGGAGCTGCTCTACCCCTGCCTGGTGCAGGGCTCAGTGGGGGTTGTTCACCCCGTGAGGCCCCGGGAGGAAGCCACAGTGGCGGGGGCAGCTCTGGGACCCTGGAGTCAGCTCCCGCAGTAGCTCTGGGGCTCTCCGTCTGCAGGGCCTGGGGGCTCCGGGGCGGGGCCGCTGATCTGCTCAGCTCGAGGCAGGAGCGTCCTTGCTGTCCTGGGCCCTCCCGGCCTCTGCCTGTCCCGGGGGAGGCCGGATCCTGGGCTGTGTCCCGGTGCACTGTGCTCCGGCGCCTGCGCTGTTGGATTCGCGCTCCAGCCCCGCAGCCCCCTCCGCGGAGCCGCCGCCCGAGCCCCGCCGAGCTGCTCCCGGAGCCGCGCAGCCCCCTCCGCGGAGCCGCCGCCCGAGCCCCTCCGAGCTGCTCCGGGTCCCGCCGAGCGCTGCAGCCCTTAGGGACCTCGGCGCATCTCCCGGGGCGCAGGTGCCTGTTAGTGTCCCCGGGAGCCCGAGGGCATCCCCGCCTTTCTGGGGATCCTGCTCCAATTCCCCGGGAGGCCTTTCCGCGGGGAAGGTTGGTGCAGCTCCTGCTCCTCCTGGACGGGGCTCTCCTGTCCTGGGGACACTCGCCCCGGCCTCAGCCCGGCTCCTCGCGGGCCCCTCTCCCTTGGAGGCCTTTTGTTCCTTTATTTCTTTTTTCCCCCGTCTTCCTCCTTGATAGAAGCGCGAACTCTTCTCACTGCAGCGTGCCAGGTGGTCTCTCTTTTTTTTTTTTTTAATTAATTTTTATTGGTGTTCAATTTACCAACATACAGAAAAACACCTTCAAATCATCCTGAAAATCTACGAAATCGGCCTGATATTTAAAGAGAGACCACCTGTCGTTTCTAATCGCTGAGTAGTATACAATGGAATATTACTCAGCGATTAGAAACGACAGGTGGTCTCTCTTTAAATCTCAGGCCGATTTCGTAGATTTTCAGGATGATTTGAAGGTTTTCTAGGTAACTTGTTGAGGACAGGTGACTTGGGGACCCTGCTCTTCCGCCGTCTTGCCCCTCCCCCTCTGTCTTGGTTTTGAGCAGTCCAGATGTGAGACTCCTACATGTTTTAGAGATGCTGTTCTGCTTCTACAAAATCAGGTTTTTTTTCCTGATGAAACTTGCCTTCAATTCAAGATTATGTCCTTAATCATGTAAGAAGACAACCTTCAGGTCTGGGTTCCAGTCCTGCTTCTGTATCCTTGGATCCAGATGTATCCTTGCCCCTGACCCATGGGTCTCCAAATCACTGAACAAGAGACTCTACCCCATACAAGCATCTCTCTCCTATGTCTCTCCTAACATTGCTGGGCTAGTTCTCAAAATTATCAGAAACCCACCTTGGGGTTCGAAACGTCTGCTGCAGGCGGTGTGGCCAGGCATCAGAAGAGTCCGTCCCTAACACTCTAGTCCACTTTAAGCCTCTGTGAATGCCAGACTAGACCTGACTAGAACACCAGTTGCCCTTCGAACAAAGACCCGTGACTAAGCAGAACTAATAACAATACCAATTTGAACACTGTTTGGGGGGGGGGGGACTCGAGTAAGTGTGTATGGCACTCCTTGTATCCTGGGGACAGGACAGCACCTCTGGCAGGACAATGGGACTCTGAAAAAGGATCCCCCCCTACTACTTAGGACTTGGGAATCTGAAGCTGTACTAACAGGGGAAAACCAGTCCCTCCCTTGGTGTGATCAGGGCTATGTCACTGACATTAGCTCCACAACTACCCTGCCTGTGACGTACTTATGGGCTGAGGGAACTTCAGATTTTCCCATAAATCTCCAGGGGATGGGTCCAAACTTGTGTTGTCACATGAAGGGAAGTCGGGGACTGCCATCACAGAGCTTATGGTTGAGACCAAACACCCTCTCCCTTTTGTGATTCTATGGTGGTAAGAATCTAATAGTGTATTTGAGGATTAATTACACGGAGCTGAGTTGTAGATAGTTTCTATGAAGGTTTGCAAGGGGCCAATTCCTCTTCTGGGAGACCAGACTGCAGGGAATCAATCTTTGACAAGTCCAACCTCTGCCTTGCCTCTTCTACAGAATTATTTTTAAAAACTGTTGATCACTCATGATTTAATTCTTCCAAAAGTGCAGAGTCCTTTTCCTAGGCTTTCTTCCAGGAATTGTGTTTACCAAAAAAGCCCTGTATCCCAATCTAAAAGATGGAGCTCTACTATGTACCAAAGATGTTCACTAGTTTCAGTCTGGTTTTGGAGTTCTAGTGTCTTCATCCTTGACCTCATGGTGATATGTAAGACTTAATCCAGAAGTTCAGTTGTTCTCTGTACTGCTCAGCCCTGGCTGAGCCTAACTTCCTAGGACCTCAAGGTTATGGCAACATGGCCAGTTGCTTTCCTGAAACAACCCTGAGGAAAAAGCAGCTTAGCAAATGCACGGCCCTCCTCCCTCGTTGAAAGCTGTTATAAAGTTGCTGTGCTAGAGTGGGATCTTGATTAATCCTAAGAATGGTTGGAGGACACATCACGTCACCATTTGAAGGTGACCATTGAATGAAAAACACTTCAACATGGTCAGGATTGAGAGAAAAAGGTTTCTAGGGCTCAGGATACCTCTTGAGCAGGAAACTCCTCAGCTAGGACTAAAGCCTGCCTCTCTAAGCAGGAAGGTTACCTGGTATTTCACGGACTTTTATATTTGGTTAGGCATGGAGGGCACAGACTCTCAGGATTCTCCAATGCCAGGAGCCTACAAGAATTGAGTGTCTACAGGCATCACACTGGGCAGTAGGGCATAGGAATTTGCTCAGCTTTATAACTAAGGAAGACTCTCAACGGGTGTTGAATGTCCTCTGTCACTAGGCCATGCTATCTAAGGTCAGGGAAAGCTGGAAGAGCCTATGATAAGAGAAACCTAAATTTAGAGGTTTGGGTTCTTCAGGGACCTGGTGATCTAGTGATCAAAAGGTTTATGTTGTGACTAAAAGATAGGTGTGAGGGGATAAACTACAGCCTGAACCTCCATCCTAATCCACAGCTTCCGTCTCTGAAACAACAAGGGTTAGGTGAGTGGCAGTAATGCAGTAAGCTGGATCTTCTGGGGAGGGTGGGCTCACTGGAGTAGATGTTCATAAGTCAATCATGTTATTCTAAAAGCCTTTTAGAGAGTAGGGGAGAGGGAGGAGGGGTCTTAAGCAGATTCCCAATGGAATGTGGAGCCTGACATGGGGCTCCATCTCCTGACTGAGATCATAACCCCAGCCATAATCAAGAGTCAGATGGTTAACCAACGTGAGCCACTCAGACACCCTTAAATCAGAATTTTTTTAAACCACTCATGGGACAATGTAAAGGTCCTAGAGCACAAACTCCACTTACTATACCTCTCCTGACTTCTATATTGGTTTGCTGAGGTTCCCATGACAAAAGAACAGCCTGAGTGGCTTATAAAACAGAAGTCTCTGTATGGTCTAGAAGTCCCAACTTCAGTTCTGACCAATCTGGCTTCTGGTAAGACTCCAATCTGGCTGGCTTGTAGATGGCCACTGTATCCTTCTGCCTTCAGAGAGTAACCCCTCTGGTGTCTTATAGGGGCACTAGTCCCATTTAATCAGGGCTCTACCAGTATGACCTCCTAGAACTCTACTACTTAGAGGTCCCATGTCCAAATACCACCACACTAAAAATCAGGGTCTCCACTCTCAAGTTTTGCGGATACAAACTTCCAGTCCAGAGCACTTGCTATTACAATTGTGAATTTGAACTGAGGATTTAGATCATTGACAACTTTGCATATCTCCTTAAATCAGTACCAATCCTAGTGCAGAACAGCAAGTGCAAATCTTCAGAACATTAAGATCACATCTGTAGGGAACTATATACCCTATATGCTGCACTATATATGATACATACAACATACCATTAGGAGTCCCTGGAAATAAGACCGGAAACTCTGGATGACAGCGAATTGGTACAAAGAGCCTTGGGTGTGTCTGACCTGGGAATCACTGAGCCAGTAAAAGATATTTGGTGGTCAACAAACATGTTCTGACTTATCTTTAAAAAGCTATATTCTTACCCTCACTCCCCAGAGCATTCTTCCACTATCAAGCCACTCCGACATTTCCTTGCTTCCTATTCTGGTCTAAGTCCCCATGTTATGCCTGGATTCTAGTGATTGTTTTGTCTCCTTGCCTCATCCTGTCCACAGTAGAACTCTTCTCCCACAGACCCGCAGTGACTTTTGAAGATAAATCCCAACCCTACACCACAGTTGTATCCCCATTGGAGTAATTCTAACCTAAGACCATAAGGTCCTTTTTGTAATCCTCACCCCAATACCCACTACATCTTTGAGAGAGGGGAGATGTTAATAAGCTTCAACCATACCAGTTTTCTTCCTTTTCTAAGGTGTTTTGGCATCCTTTGTTCCTGTCTGGAATCTTCTCTTCCTATACCCATACTGCTAATTCTGCAGTCCAGTCTTTGCTCACCTATTAGGAGGTCTACACTAGAGATTAAACATAAAGCTTACCCTGCCCCATCATGCTGACTGAAAATACCTAAAGGAATTCCAGTGGAGAGATCCATAAGTCCCATGAAAGGAATTTTTCAATCTTTCCCTTTTTGTATACAACTTTCTGCCAAGAACAGTCCTTGCACACAGAAGTCATGCCCTTGCAGTGGGAGTGGTGACCAGGGACCAACTAAGAATCAAGATGGGAGGAGAGAGGCAGACTTGGAAACAAATCAAATTGGACAGGAGGGTGATTATTTTTAGAATCTGATGGACCCTTGAACACCCTGAAGTTTAATAGTATTGTCTTTGTTCTCTGAGGTACAGATCTATCACCAGGTAGAAGGCTTATCAAATGAAAGTCTAGACCTCTTTTCAGATGGAGTGTAGGATGTGCTTCCAGCAGAGGCATTAAGACTTTGCAAGAAAGATTCATGTAGTCTCCACCTTCTGGCTGATTGAAAACTCAAGGTTCCCAGAAAGGAGGTGAGATTCATGTGTTCCAGAGCCCAGAAAAATGGAAAGCCCAGGTCTCCTCTTATGCCTATTTTTCTGGGATATCCATAGAAGACCCCCAATACCTAAAACGAATGAACTGAACTGATTTCCCTTGAGGTCTTGAGGTATTTAGGAAGTCCTGGCAGATTATCAGAACTTGGAAGCCAGTCTATAACTTTTGTGAACTAAGACCCACTGGGATTTAGAACTCCCATAAATCCATTGAGAAACAAATGGAGACTCGAATTTGTGAAAGTAGAAGTAACTACCAGTGTGGTTGTGGGAACAGTACTTCATTTTCTCATCTCCTAGGTGGTCTGACAGCTTTCTGGAAGATGCTGTGGAGATACTCTCGGCTTCCAAGCCTAGTGTAGCACTTTGTCTTAACCTTTTTATCAAGGCTCTTGGTAAGAGAAATATCTAAGACAAGTGCAAAAGGCATGGAGTTGGAATGGCTACCAAATCAATGCAAAAGAAATGTGGAAAGACAAGAAAAATACTTGGGACAAGTACAAAAGATCCAGGGAAACCCAGCTTACAAAACCTGGGTTTTCATCCAGGCTCAAAATAAGAAACCAAACAAAAATGGCAGCAAGACAGAAGTCTGGGATGACTTGCAGCACAAATGGGATGCAACAGATTTTATCTACTCAAGGAAGCCTCCTAGAGGAGGATGTGCTCTGTCTGGACAATAGGGAGGGCCTGCCTGTATATCCTCCCTCCCCATGTGTATCCTCAGCCTGTGAATACAGCTTCTCAGGGTCCTCATGTTGCAGGTGGGAGGCCACAGGAGCCCAAATGCCCTCATGCTTGACTCCCCTCCAGAAACAGGAGGGCTGGCCTGTATTATTAAATTGTAGAAGTGAGGCGGGTCGGGGGATGGGGTGATTCGGTGATGGGCACCGGGGGGGCACTTGATACGATGAGCACTGGATGTTATGCTAGGTGTTGGCAAATCGAACTTCAATAAAAACATACTTAAAAATGTAGAAGCAAGCTCAACTCCAGTCTCACTCCCCATCTCTAACTTATTCAATTGTTCCCTATTGTCGATATTCCAGTGTCTAAGTTCCCTACTGGGAAATCCTCAGGTATCTCCATTCCTACCCCACTCCTCATTATTCCATCCTCTATTTGCCAGCAAAAATGGGTTGCTTTCACTGTTCAGCTTTTCCTCAGTGACCTTGAGGTTTCCAGTCTCTAGGCATTCCATCCTGGGTGATGCCCACTCAAATGGAGTGCCCTTCTCCCATGATACTTCAGTAATCAAGCTTTAACTGCTGATTCCCAGATGCCACTAAGTCAGAGCCACTAGGGACGAATCCTGTAAAACTATATAAATTGATAGGTTTCAAGTCTCCCCAGGTGACTAATAATCAGACCAGTCATCATTTTCTGTAATCATACTACCTGAGGTTTAGGTCAAACCTGGCCCATGGTGAGCATTGGATAAGTTGTGGTTATGGTAACATTATCCCACTGGGAATGAGGTATCCCTTTGTAGAAGAGGCAGGAAAGTAAAAACGGATCAAGTGACACACCTAAGGCTACACCTCAGTTAAGGCTGCAACTTGAATCTAGAGCTGCCTAACTGCAAGATCTGTTCCTCCTAAAACCTCACTGCTGATCCAGAGGGAGATAGCCCGCTCTCCTCAGAAGGCTCACAGCATCGCCCCGTTCTGCTTTGTCTGATGGGTTTGTGTACCTGTTCTTGTATCCCTCCCCTGGCTCCTGACAAGTGACAACTTCCCTTGCCCCACCTCTGTCCTGTCCCCCCAACCCCCAAGCATTTTGTCCACAGCTAGATACATCAGATATTCAATAAATGTTGAATCAAATCACTTAATCATATGGTTCTACTTTCGAGATTCTTCTGGAAAAGGGTGAAAGAAAACTCTCAATTTGGTACAGTAACTTTTCTCAAAGTTTTGAGTAAATATTCAAATGGCCATAATTCCATTGCAAGCAAGGCAATTACCAATATACCACTTTTTCCTGTATAAACAAGCAACATAACAAAAGGATTCCAAGTTCAAGATAGGTATTCTAGAAAGGTGGAAAAAGGCAAGTAGCTTAATCTTGCTGAAGTCTTATGATTTTCTAGATGGAGGAATTTAAACTATCTCAGAGCATAAGTGAAAAGGAAAAAACCCTTAGAAAGCATCTTGTGAGGGGAGAATGGATGATTCTATATGTAGGCAACGATAAAGAAAAAGAAGATCCTAAGGATGGACAAGAAGTTGGCAATGCCAGCATTACAGGCTCTTTAGGTTCCTAATAGTGTCTAACAGCACGGATCAGATGTCATTATCTGGATCCTAAACTCTGGTCAGCCTTATTGCTGTGAACCTAGATAAATTTTCATACTTCTCTAAACGGGAGTTTCTTCATCAGTAAAGTAACCATGATAAGAATTCTAGCAGTTATGGTGAAGACCCAACAAGAAGCTCAGGAGTGTGATATGAACCTAATGTCAATTAAGCTCATGGTGAAGCCCTAACCCCCTAAAATAGTGGTATTGGAGGTGGGGCCTTGGATAGGTGCCCTTACAGAGGCGATCAGCACTCCCTTGCTTTCCATCTGGTCAGGACACAGCGGGGAGGTGGCCATCTGCAAGCCAGGAAAAGGGCACTCCCCAGAATCCAGCCATGCTGGTGTCTTTCCCTGGGGCTCCCAGCCCCTAGAACCATGAAAAATAAACTCTTTAGGTCCCCTGGGCTGTGATATCTTATGGCAGCCAAAACTGAAAGTGAACAAAGTACTTAGCTCTGTGTCCTGGGGACACCTAGTAAACAATCGTAGTCCTAGTAAGACTACTTGTAGAAGTCCTAATGGTGGACTGCTTGCTATTTTCCTCTCCATGGAGTCCTATAGTTGGCTATAGTATCTGGCAAGTGTTCATGCAAGCTTTGTAGAAAAAAAAAATTTGAGGATGAGAAATGTATTCTTTGACACTTTTTTTTTCTCCTTTCACAAAACAGTTCTGTAAGGTAACTGTTTAAGCCCTACCTTCATAAGTCAAGACTTTTAATTTAATCTGGCATATAAAAAAATCATTAAAATGGTCTTGGGTGCTGTACTTTCAGTGCCCATCTGCTCTGTGCCCAGCATGTGGGGCTGGGAAGGATGTGTCCCCACAGCTCTGGGAAAAGGCTTTAATCTCCCAGATTATCCTTTTAAAAAAAAAGGTTCTTAAAAAAAAAAAAGAACTTCAATGGAAATGACCCATTCTTCCTTGGGAGCAGCTCCTAAGGTCTGTCTGTGAATCGATGCAGCAGGGCCTATGGCCCTGCCCCTCCATCCAGGTCCCTGTGCATGGGGGACACCTACTGCCACCACCCAGTAAAAGTCGTGTGTGTGTGTGTGTGTGTGTGTGTGTGTGTGTGTAGGGGCCAAGTGAATGGATGAGCTGCTTTAGATGAAGTTAAGGGGGAAGAAGGGACAAGCTGGAAAAGAGGCATTTTGCTTTTTAAGTCCCCACCCGGTCTCCCTGGCTCAGCCTGGAGGCCACAGCCTGAGTCCACATGGACGCTTCAGTTTACACCTACTCTGGGTTCCCATGGGAGCAGTCCCTGAATTGGCTGAGTGACGCTCGTCTTCCAACAGTCCATGATGAACCCAAGCAAAAACAAGCATTCCCCTCCCTTAGGTCCCTGGAGAAGGACACAGAACCAAAGAGGAGCAGCTGCCTATAAGCACCCTCCCGACCTGTCTCTCTACTCTGGACTTTCTGTCCTGCTAGCTTTGCTCTATTCCAGGCCCTTCAGATATTGGAACCTTCTGCCTCTGGGCCTCCCCTAGTGCCTGGCCTGGGTTCATAGTTCTTAACTTGCCATGGCTGCTGGGTGGGAGTCACCCCTGGATTGCCACTCTAGTCCCCTAACTGGCCTTCCTGCCACCGGCTGGCTTGTTTAACAGACTTCTGTGGCTGCTGGGTCTTTGTTCAGATAATTCACTGGCTCCCAGTTGCCCTCCAAGTAGAAGCAGGTGTTACCAGTGACCCCTGGGGCCCTGCACGATATAGGACATCTCCTGCTTTGCTTCTCTGTACAGCTGCTCTGGCTTCTCACTACTTTGTCTGACCATACGTGCTCCTGGATGTTGCCTTTGCACTAGTCTCTCCACCTGAACTCTTCCCTGGCTATCTGCATGACCAGCTCTCTCCAGGACTTTCCAATGGCTCCTTGAGAAGCAATATCAAAGCAAGAAAACTACTTGGGCTCCTTACCCTGCTGTACTTAATTTTACTTTTTCTCTTTCCCACCTCCTTTCCTTCTTAAGCTTAACTTGCCAACCTATAACACCTGGTGCTCATCACATTATGTACCCTCAATGTCTGTCACCCAGTGATCCCATCCCCCCACCCACCTTCCCTTCAGAAATCCTCCATTTCCTAGAGTCCAGAGTTTCTATTTGTCCCCTCTAACTTTTCCTCAGTTTCCTTTCCTTTCCTTATGGTCCTTTTCACTGTTACTTATATTCCACATGAGTGAGACCACATAAAGGTCTTTCTCCAATTGACTTATTTCACTTAGTATAAATATCCTCCAGTGTCATCCATGTCCCTGTAAATGGGAGATATTCGTCCTCTTGGATGATGCAGTAATATTCCATTTTGTGTGTATACATATAGATATATACACATATATACCACATCTTTATCCATTCATCTGGACCCTCCATACCTTTCTCCAGAGTGGCTGTACCAGCTTGCATTCCCACCAACAGTGCAAGAGGGTTCCCCTTTCCTGCATCTTTGCCAACATCTGTTTCCTGCTTTATTAATCTGCATCCACATCTGTCATTTCCTTAGTGGTTAATTTTAACCATTCTGGCTGGTGTGAGGTGGTATCTCATTGTGGTTTTGACTTGCATTACCCTGGTGACCAGTGCTCTAGAGCATTTTTTTCATGTCTGTTGGCCATGTATAGGTCGTCTTTGGAGAAATGTCTGTTTGTCTTCCAATTTCTTGAGTAGATTCTTTGGGGTATGGAGTTTGAGAAGTTCCTTTTATTTATGAGCATTTTATAGGCTGAGTGTCCAAAGGCTAGATTAGCATGAGTGAAGTATGTGGGGAGCCTCCAGGTGGAGGAGCTCTCCATCTCGGTAGCTCCTCTGCTTCTCACTAGGTCTTGCTGGGGTCTTCCCCCCGCTCTGGCCTGGCCAGTCTCTATCCTCTCTCACTAGGCCTTTCCCACTCCCAGCCCTCTCATCTGCCTGGGCGAGGTCGTCCTTTGAGCACTCAAAGCACTTTTCAAGCCCCTAAGAGCTATGAGCAGACTCTGCTGTATCAGTTATTCCCATATCTCCTACTTTAACAGGAAGTAGGACTTGTAGAAAGTTTCTCAACAAACCTCAAAGCAGCTAAAAGGACAACCACATTGTAAGTGCTCAGCAGGTGTCTTCAGATGGACAAGGGAAGAGTTCAGACCTTCAGGCCAGCCTGGATTTGAATCCGAGAGAAGCACTTAACTGTATTAACCTAGAAAAGCTTGAGCCTCAGTTTCCCTGTCTTATAATGGGGATAATGTGATCCCTTACATGAATTGTTAGGATTGACCAAACCTATGAATGCAGGGAGGTGTGGGGGACAGAGTGCCTGGTGCATTAAAATCCTAGTGGTCAGAGGGAAAGAAGAGGGGGTTTGAAGAAATGAGGCTTATGTTACTCAATGTGGACTATTAGAAGCAGGAAGGGAATGGTTTTAGTGATCCATTGTTAGCTTTGACCTAAGAGTGGCAGGAAGGACATTTCATTCCCCCTTTCCCTCTACTTCTAAACACTTAAGACGCTGGGCAGATAATAGGTATTTCAAATCTAACCACTCTCCCAAACCCAAGACCTAGGTGCCATTATTTGCATCTCCCATAAGGGGGTACAAAGAATCTGGCTACACGGAGCCATAGCTTGCATGAAGCTTGCATCGAAGCTCCCATATAGGCGTCTGGAATCAAGCTGATACTTCTAACACTCAGCCGGATACCTTCTTCTGCTGTGTACTGGCTCGGAAAGAAAGTTCAAATGTATTTTTGATCAGCCTGACTTGATCTTCAAAAATTACCTTGCATTTGACCGATTTAAATGAAAGCCATGTTTGCATTGTTGGGGGAGCACAGCTGCAAGTATAGATGGAGAATCCCACCTGGGATGATTTTTTGTATTTTTGATCAGCCTGACTTGATCTTCAAAAATTACCTTGCATTTGACCGATTTAAATGAAAGCCATGTTTGCATTGTTGGGGGAGCACAGCTGCAAGTATAGATGGAGAATCCCACCTGGTTGAACCCATTCCAGTAACATGACAGCTGTGGGACCTGTATAGGTTACTTTTCTCTGAGGCTTCAGATCTCAGATATAAAGTGAGACAATAACACACCCTGAATGGTTTCAAGGATCCTACTAAAAATCTTAATATAAATGGGTTAATATCATAAGTCATAATGCCTAAAGCAAGACACTAAATTTTAAGTCAAACTCCTGATTCTTGGCCATTAAATTCAAGAGATTTTAATATTTGCGGTAGGTCAGTTCTAGTTTACTCTTTTAAGGTGTGCCAAGCCACTGGCTGCTCACACAGCCCTGAACTGCCTCCTGAGAAACATGATTGACAGCAGGGCTTTAAAGGTTAAATACAGTTTCAGATCTTGCATAGTGATCCAGTAGTAGGACTGGAATTAGAACCAGATGGCATTTTTCTCCATAACCCAGAATAACTGAATTAATGTTGTACAGTAATAAATGAAGCTTTGTTTCCTCCTCTCCATGAGGAATGAGTTCTGTTGCTCAAGACAGTGTAGGAAGAATTTGCAGGAGCAAACTTCCTGTAAGCATCAAGAGACACCTGGTGCCAGATGACACAGCCAGCCCCACTTATGCTCAACCACCTGATGAAGCCACCAGGGCCTTTTGCCCATGATGGAGTGTTTCAGGATGGGTATAGGACAAGAGCGGCAGGCTGCCTCTACTCCTCCAGAATCTTAATGCAGACTACTGCACAGAGCTTCCATTAAGAGGATGGTTCATTTTTCTGAGTTTGCCAAACGCAAGATCGGAGGTCTTATATATATTTTTTTTTTCTTCCTGCCTAGAAGTTGCTGATGCCAGCTTCACAATTCAATCCAATATAGATTCTTAGGGCGACTATCTTGTCAAAGGTCAAGTATTCTGCTCAGTGACCTGTTGCTAATGGGTATACCTAGACCTTGAACACGGAGCCTCTCATTTTCAACCCTAAGTACATTCTACTGCTCATGATCTTCATAAGCTCACTGCAGTTGTGCTTTCCTGAGTGGCTGTGTGGGAGTCGGTTTTCTCATGGTGGGACCACTAATCCTATATAACCATAGTCCTATGTCAAATTCTCGTGTGACAGGTGCCATGGTTTTGAACAGAACTAGGACTCTTGAGGATAAGAACAATATATACTTAAATGGCTTCTAATGCATGATCCACCTGTGTATCCGGCTTTTTGGAGGGGATTTTGGCAAGTGACATTTTGCAATAAACTTCCCTTGGAAAAACAATTCTTTTAACTATGAAGTTAAAATACAGTACATATGTTCTGCAGTGAAGTGGTAGCCTCCAGGGCTTTTATAACTGTAGGCAGCTTTCATGGAAAGCAACATTCCAGCATTCTGTGGGTAATAGGTTCAGGATCCCTCCTCATATTCATGTCATCTGTATGAATTATGTCTTAGCCCCCTACTGATCATTCAGAATGGCTTATAATTGAAAGATGGAGATCCTACCATACTCACATGTACATAATCACCTCTAATCCAGCCTTTAGCCATGCTTGACCTTTCTAATACTTGTATGAATGAGTCAATATCTAAGAATCCCATCAATGTCAGATTCCAGAAAGAGGTTCTAAACAACATAGCCATAGTTCAGGTCTCAGGCTGGGTACCAGGCAGGTTCAGGCTTAAGAATTAGAACCTAAAAGTTCCTCCCCACTCTTTTAATATAGGATAACTGTTATCTTCATAGGCATTTAGAAAGGTACCTCCTCTGAGGATTTAGCCAAAAATGCTGACCATCTGGGTGGATGAATTAGGGAAAAAATCCAATGTTGGTGTGGAGAGGGATCAGAGAATCACAATTCTAAGAGATAGGACAGTCACACAAACATGCCCTGGCTCTCCTCTAGTAGGCACTGTGAAAACGACTGTTCCACGACTCCCAGGAGTTGGGGAATGCCATTTTTATCCATGGGGTCTATGGTGAACATGACTAGAGTTAATATCCCAGATGTGCCCTAATGTTTAGACAAAGTCACTAAGATATCTGGAATTATAGCCCATCTGTTCAGCATGGACAGTAACATTGTTTCTTGCATACCCAGCATATGAAATGCGGTCACCTATGTGAAGATGCTCTTGGTGCCCTATACTATTCAGTTCAGGTCTAACTTCTCCAGACATACCTCGAGAGGTCCAATTCATGCTGACAGTGACCAGTGCCAAGTGCTGGCCCTAAGGTACCTTCATGTCTGCTTCAGGGCCTTTCCCAGGCTATAGGGAAGCAGGCCAGCAAGCAGACACATCCTGGGGTGTTTAAAGATTTAGGGTTCCCAAGGCAGTACTAGACAATGCTATACAGGAGACTCTAGGTAAATTCCCAGCCTGTTGGCTTTCTGAAATAAGATTCTGGAAGGCCTTCTGTAGCTCTCCAAATGGTCACAGCAGAATTTTGCCCCTACTGCCTATGGCAATGGTATTGGTGCTACGAACTGGCAAATATGTCTCCCTTCCTCACTGTTCCTGCTTCCTAAGACCACTTCCTAAGTCAACCACTGTACCAGAGCATTTTCCCCAGGTTCTGCTTTGGTGAGGACCTAAACTAAACATACCTGACTTTGGGAGTCCGCTCCCACTTGTAAAGATATTGGAACTCATCACCCCATTCTTCACAAAAAAAACCTGGATAGACTAAAAGCCCATTCTCTGTAAACCTAGTGACTTGTTTTAGGCGCATCAGATTTCAGGTGGCAGCTGTCCTGCAGAGATAGGCAAATCCAGACCATGCCAACCAAGATATGCTTAAAGCAGAAGCTGCTGGGGACCTGAGGTGGTACAGAGATGTAAGTGGTAATCTAGATGAATTTCTAGGAGCCAACTGCAGACTAGCATGAGAAGGAGAAATTTCTAGGGGCTCTACTTTGGGGGGGATTTTTCCCTGTGGGTTCTCTGTGAAAATCCAAGAAAGATTCCCCTTCCACCCTTCCAGTTCTGGCAGGGGCTGGGGAAGAGTTGTCATTATGAAATAAGCCCAGGGCATTCTAATAGCAAAGGACCCGTCTCCAGAGGGAAAAACTTTATGAGCATGTTCCAAACTTTCCTCTATTCTTGCCCCCTCTAGCTATCCTGTCCCTCAGGATAAGAAACATGTGGAGGTCACAGCTCATCAAGGGACTGAATGGTCCCTTGACCTCCCACATCTCAGGTTTACACTTGTGACAAAGGGATTGGAAATGCTTTCAGACTTGCTTGTATAAATATTTTCTGGATACTGATGCTGTAAATGACATCAGACAACCTGGTAAGGGGAAGATTCTGAACCCCTGTTTTCTCCACTGTAAAAACAAAACAATTTCTAACATGCTTTACTCATGAGTTCAGTAAGACGATGAAACCAGATATGAAAGTAGAACTCTAAAAGCTAAACAGATCTATGCAAATATTAGAGGGAAATACTCTCCTTAATCCCAGAGAGAAGGGGGCTCATGGAGTCTCTTCACCAGGATCACCTGGCCAGCTAGGATGCATGTTTTAGAACTTCTTTCCTCTGTCCATACCCCTGATCTTTCCAGGCACCCTCCCTCTACCTCTAGGTAGAGGGTCTACCTAGATCTCCCCATCTTCCCCACAGAAGCCTGATATCAAATTCATCACCCTCACTTTTCAGCACCTTGGGATCCAGGGACTGTCTACCTCAGGGGTCGGACCCTAGGGGTGGGGGGAAAGCCATGTGGAGATGCTCTAGTTTCCTTCAGTTCACTGTAAATATTCATCGTTAAAAGCTCAGAGAAATCACTTCGTTAGTAGTATGCAATGACCCTGTGCTAGAATATTTTATCTGCTTGGAAGAAGATACAAAGTAGGTTGTCTGAGTAGTGACTTGGGCAGATGTGAAGGTCTTCCATGTGATGCTGCTGATCAAAGGAGCACTAAAACGTATTGGGAAGACAGATCTGGGGTCTGATCCAGCCCAGTCATTGGAAAAGCTAGCACTAGCCGTTCAGCTTCAAGTGCAGGTCCCAGAGTCACGAACTCCCACCTGCTCCCCTGTAGAATGCAGTACTTATTTCTTATGGTTGAATTCAAACCACAGAAAAATAACCTGACAGTAGGCGCTAGGAAATAATTTATTTCACATCTCACAATACTATCTTGGGGAGAGGACCACATTCACAATGAGCCAAGGAATAGCATGCCTCTAAAACCCTGACCGGAGCATGTTTCCTAGCTGTCCTCTCTAAGCCAGGGCTTCTCAGGGTTTTACATGCATACAAATCACCTGTGGAGCTAGGTAGAGACGGATTCTGCTTCAACAGGTCGAGCTGGATCCTGAGATTCTACATTTCTAACAAATTCACATGTGATGCCAGTGCTCCTGGTCCATGGACCATACTCTGAATAGTGAGGGCATTTTAACAAGATATCCGCATGATTTGCATGTACAGCAAAGTCTGAGAAGCTGTATAGTACAGCTGAAGCTGTAGGCATTAAAAAACTTTTAGGAATATCCTGAGAGCTATGGCATGATAAGCTGTGGGCTAGCTTCTGGGAATAAGTCATTTTCTCAGGGGAGAGCTGATGCCATTATGTGCATAGAAACATTGGTAGTTCCCCAGGGTAGCAGACAAAGGATTATAATATAGCTGATCTCGAATATTTCCACATATGTGTTACTTAATCCTCACATTAACTCTGAGGCAGGGACTATTATAATTGCCAACTTCTAGATGAGGCTAATGGTTATGTTCTCAGATTCTACAGCTAAGTTTAAATAAACTTATTGTGTTCAAAGTTCACAGGTTTAGGCTGTCCTGAATCCCCTGGTTCAGCACTCTGACAATGATGAGAAGCAGAGGGGGGTCTCCATCGTGCAGGAGGGCCAATGACCTTGTGCTAGCATCCATGCTGGGCATTTCTGGGTCCTCTCTCCCCTGCACTTGAAGCTGAATGGCTAAGCCTCGCTGCTCCTGCTGTCACAGGCCCAATCCCCTTTCTCCTTCCTTTCCTGTTCTGCTAGACTTGGCTGACACCTGAGCATCAGAGGCTGGAAGGAAAATGCAGGCTACCCTATTCTATCCCTGCCTGGGGCTGTGAGGTGTCTGAACTGAAAACTATGACATGCCCCTCAGCACCATGGACAGGATCTCCAGCACGATTATTCCCTTCGCATTTTGCCCCCCACCCCACAAGGCTATTTGAGGGCATATAAGCAACCAAACTTATTTTCTCCTAAACCCTTTAATTATTGTAAAAATAGAAGGCCTTCAACCACAGTTATCCAACTTGATAACCATGAATAATGCACATTAATGCACAGGCTAAGAATAGGAGATGGGGCTGCTGACTAAGTCAGCCATGAGTAACCAGAATCCAGGGGTTAAACTATGTGTGTGGGGACTTCTAAGAGCTATTTATCCAAATACACACCTCACCTACTCTTTCGATGTAGATACCATATAAAACATCAAATAGGTTGTTTAAAAATCCCTGGACCTGCAGCATCCCTTTGAACGCTGGGCTCCACCCTTCAGAAATTTCAATCTGTTTGAACAAATCCTCCAGGTGATTCTGATCTAAGAATCAGTTTTATTTCAACAAAAGGCTTTAAATATCAGTAATTTTACCAGACCTTGAAATGTCTCAGGATAATGGAAGGAAATAGTATTGGCCAATAGTACTCAACTGGGGTTGAGTGGGGCAGGGGATGGGGTGGTGGTTGGGGGGGTGTGGTTCTAGAGTCAGTCCCACTCAAGTCACCTGTTAGTTGTGGTCTTGGGCAAGTTGCGTCTTTAAAGAGTTGAGGGTTTGGCAGAGGGTCTGCTAATGCTCAGACAAGGATGTCACATAGTAATAGCTCAATGAACAATTATAATTCTCTCCATCTGATGTCCCCTTTTAAGCAAGAAAATCACTATCCTGTGCTACATGAAATCAAAGCATTAGCTAACCAGTTCCTCGTGGCCCACAAATCTTTGTCCTGCTATTGTTAATGCCCCCACTGTACGCACTCAGAATAAGTGAAATGGAATGTATGCCAGGTGTCCATTCCACACCACTTATTTTACTTGTATTGTTACTCCAGGGAAATGGAAATCCTCTTCCAGAGAATCGAACCCACTCACACCTATGCACTGCTGGGGGACAGTCTTTGAGGATAATAGCTACCTGAGTCCCTCTCTTCTCACAGCCCACTCACATACAATGGGTCAGTTGATAGCTTCTACTTCTAGATCCAAAACTTCCTTGAATCTCAGATCTCCAATGGAAACTCACTTGAACCAACATCTGGATCTTTCTGTTTTTCAAAATCCCTTCAATCATGTGCTGCTCCCACTGTACGAGGAATCCCACGACTCTTTGGGATCTGACACACATCATGATATGCACCTAGCAAAGTAAGACCCAGGGCCTCCCTGTGGACGCTTTGTGGGTGTGCTGTTTGGAGGAAGAACAGCCTAGGGGTTGGCCCATGATTTCTGGTCTAATCAGAAGTTGAGTTGGCTGGAGACATCACCATCAGCTGCTGCCTCTGCCCTATGAGCCACAGACCAGCAGGGTGGCCTTTCTGAAATCCAATTCTTTTGTTTAAAGACTCCTCCACAAGAGGGCAGCCCCAGTGGCTCCGCGGGGGATGTGAGGCAATGTCTGGAGCTACTTTTGGTTTCTGTTACTGGGTAGAGGCCAGGGGTTTTGGTAAACATCCTACAATGCACAGGACAGTTTCCCTACAACAAAGATGTATCCAGCCAAAACTATCAGTGCCCAAATTGAGAAATCCTGAGCTAAATCCTGAACTCAAATGTCCTCTCTTCCAAGAAGCATTCTGGGCTTGTACCTTCTTCCCCAAGGGGCTTGCGTGCTCTTGCTCTGGGCTTCCATAGAGTAACCCAGAAGGCCATCAGAGCACTTACAACCTTTAAATTCATTAAATTACAGTAGCTGGTCACTATCTTCTAGATCAAGAAGTCCTCCCAGGAAAGAACCAACATTGGGTCTTTTTTTTTTTTTTTCCTTTTCAACCTCAGATGCAGAGTGTTCATCATATCAACTAATAGATGCTGTGTAGACCAAAGAAGTTAATTTCTAACAGAGGTTTGACACAGTAGGTAATATTTGCCCACTCAATGATACATCTGGAAATTATAACATACTTCAGTCCTGTTATAATCTCTTATGGTTAAAAAAAAAAATTTTAAGGGCACTGGGTGCCGTAGAAAATACAGGGCTCTCACCCACTGTGAGGAGTGGACTTCTGTCAAGGCTAAGCCGGGGGGTTGCCAGTACTCCTTGGTCACTATGCCAATGGCTGAATGGGGCCACTTGACCTTTGCTATGGACTTTGAGGCAGACAATCTTTGGGAACGATCCTTCTTTGCCTCTGATCTGAAGGCACTGAAGCAACACTTCAGTATTGGACAAGAAGTTTTTGGGACTTCAGGGAACCTGGATTTGGAACAAGTAGACCTAGACCCAGACTTGTCGGAGTAGTGGCACCACGAATCCTCAAGGGACAATATGAACCTACATCTTGCACAACCACCCTAATATGAGCTTTGGGTTTTCTTTCCTCGTTACATAAGTAGTCCCCCCTTAAATATGTGCTGAGCCTTGGCACCTGCTGTACAATACTCAAGCACCACCCCTAATACCATGGACATCCAGCATTTTGTTGGAACACTTGGAAAAGAAGCACCCTCTGGGACACAGAACAGCCCTGACTGTTGTTTTACCATACCCATCCCCTGTCAGGTTTATGGCCCCAGTGAAAACTGGAAAAAAACATAAAAGACAAACTTAAGGGTGTGCAATCCAAAATTCAGGCTGCGGCTGAGTCAGCTAACTCAATAAAATTCAGCTGAATTTCTTTTATTTGCTTACTGAACTTTTTCCAGTGTCACAAGCATGAAATTGGAGCATAAAATCCATATGAGGTTTTATTCATTGCCATATGCATTTTAGTGAAGATGCTGAAGAGGTGGCTTCTAGGTAATGCTGTTCCCAACCAAATCTGAGTTCTTGATCATTGACAGAAACATAGCTTTGTGGGACAGGTTATCTGCTTGTCCCCCCACATCTTCCCTATAAGTCTCTGGATGAACTCCAGAGTCTATTCAGGCACTCTTACACCCCTCCATAGATGTCCCTAGACCTGAGACTCAGCTGTGCAAACCTCAGGCCTGTTACTCCCCATTCTCAAATGTCAGTCTTGTCAAGGAAAAAATAGGATTTCATAAGCTTTCCAGCTGCTTATTTCAATGATTGTCCACTACATGTTACGGCCCACTGACTAGCTATGTGACAGCCGGCCATCCCTGTACCTAATTCTTAACATCTGCACTTGCCAAACATTAATGTTTTCCTCCTCTCAAGGATAGGGATCTCATAATTTAGAAGTTTAAAGTATTCACATTCCTTATAGTTGATTAGCACAGAGTAAGGATCTAATACATACTAGTCATAGATGAAATTAGCAAGAGAAGTGTTGGTAACAGAAAACTAAAATCGGAAATACAATTCCGTGGGGGCATGAGATTCCACAGTGATGAATTTGCTTGGCACACCGCAACTCTGAGAGAGGCGATTCAACAGAGAAGCCAACTCTGAGATGTCCACACAAAGCTCCCCACCTGGAAGAGAGTTTGCCATTCTGAAGTCACATCACATTTTGTCCTCACTCTTGCACAACTGGGAATAAACTGTATCTTTGTTGTTCATCATGTATTAGGATTAAGATCTTCACATAAAAATACGTGTACACCTTCGTGTAGAAGTACGATCATTTTCTTGTTAGCATAAGATACTAACCTCCCAAATCATTGTCCTGATGCATTAGTTTTTTCAATGTGTATATCCTTAGATGCAAGCAGGTACAGCTTTACAGTCTGCTCTTCTATTTGTACCTAATTGTGTATATTCCTCCACTTCTAGTATCCTCCTAACTCTACTTTTATGCGGCTGCATAATCTGCCTGACAAATAGAATTCTACTTACCGTTAGATTACTTCTAGCCTTTCATCTTCTTTATAAAGTCCTGTTAGATGACTTTTTTTCTGGATATGAACTTAAGAACTGTTATTTGCCTAGAATGACTTCTTAGGAGTGTGATAGTGGGTCAGAGAGGGTATGGCATACTTCTTTCTACTTCCTAACCATTCTTCTCGAGGTGCAGTAGACTTACAAGCATTCTGGTTAACCCCTAGGCTACTTTGCTCGCAGGACTTTACTGCCCCCTCCCTCCCTGGTGTGCCCTATGGCTTGGGTCTGGTTATTAGAACCATCACTCCTTTCCTATCTGTGAAGCAAGTATGGGATTATAACTTCCATGCAACTATCTTGAAATAAGTTATTTTCTTGCCTTGCTCCTTCTCTTCTTGGGTTTATGAGCTCCTGGAGGGTAGGACAAAGTTTTAGAGACCTGTGAACCTACCACTCTTCAGCACTCAAGTGGCATCTCTCAAGAGAATAGACCCTTCACTTTGGGCAGGGGTGGGGGTGGGGGGCTTTAGCCAATTTCATCTAGTAAAGAAAGGAAAATATTGAAGTTAATGTAACTAATTTTTTAATGTGAAGCTAGGTGCCAAAATCTATTGGATTTCCTCAGGCTACTTCTAACATGCATTATCTGCCCTCTTGAATCTCCAGATCTAATTCTGAAGAAACAGACTCCAATTGCTCAGGCAAATAAGTGCAAGTTATCCTGCAAGTTAGCCCAGATCTATTACATGAGCACATGTTTACATGACAGGAGTCCCCCCTTGTGCTGCTTAGCTCCTAGAGCTACAGATTCCCAAGGGAAGTAGGATAGCTTAGATGATGGTAGTCTCCAGAACATCCCTTCATCAGGAATACCTGCATGAAGGACCCTGGAGTGAATACTTGGGCCCCATGCCCCTAGAGGGTGCTGCATGCCCAGGAAGAGGCAGCCATGCTGTCCTCTCCAGGTTCCTCTACCAAGTCTGGCTGTGGTCCTGAGAGCAGAGGGTCTCTCAGGATTCACTGGAATAGAACTCAATGGAAATAGCACAATTTAGAAAATGTAACCAAACCAGCCCACGCCTTTTTTTCTACTCCTAGATTCCCTATCCCAGTGGAATCCAGCCTCCACATCTAAACCAGAATGACTCTGCTGCCCCCACAAGGCAGCCTTGCATCAACATCCACCTGTGCTTGTTTGCTTATATTTCTGAGGATCCAGAGACTAAACATCTGGAAAGGGCCTACAGAAGGTCCTTGCATCCCATGTCCCCTTTCCCTGCCTCTCCAATGGAGCAGTCAACTCAAGGCAGAGCTGTTGACTAGATCTTAACTCATCATTTATCCTAAGAGAATAATATGAACAAGAGATAACATTTATCCTCCCAACAACCATGCAAGTAAGAACTATTATTACCCTTTTATTTTTAAGATCTATTTATTTTTAAAGGGCATGCATATGTATATGCCCAAGTGGGGCAGAGGGAGAGAATCTTCAAGAAGACTCCTCACTTAGCATGGAGCCCCACATGGGGGTTGGGGGGTGGCACTGATCCCACAACCCTGAGATCATGACCTAAGCGACCATCTCCTGATTTCAGCTCAACAGACTGAGCCACCCAAGAGCCCCTTATTACCCTCCTTTAAGAAGAAACAGACTTAAAACAGTTAATCTCAGTCAAAGCCAGAATGTGAAGACCAGTCTGTTTGGTGCCAGAGTCTGCCCCTTCCTACTGAGTCACTGAGTTGCCTTTTGGCCCTCTGACTACCCTGAGTTCAGTCTGATGTATGGAAGTCAAGATGTTCATTCGTTGGCTCGTTTATTTAGCAAATTATTTGCTTTATTGTGGTAACATGCTCTACAGAAACCTGCATAACTCTAGTGTATATACATTTTGAGCTTGGACTCATGCGAACACCTGTGATACTGTCATCACAACAAAGGTACAAAACCTACCCATCACCTCCAAAAATTTCCTTGTGCCCTTTTGTGGGTTTTTGTGTGTTTTGGCAAGAACACTTAATGTGAGATGGATCTTCTTAATGCATTTTTAAGTACACCATATACTGTATTGTGAAGAACAAGTACCATGTTGTACAACAGAGCTCTAAAGTTATTTTGCGTAACAAACTTCTTACCTGTCAACCATCCTCTTCCCCTCCCCCACCATTCCATTCTCCGGGTCCTCTGAGAATCCTTATCTCTGTGGCATCAGCTGTAATGTTTTTCACTTTTGATTACATTTATTTGAATCTCTTGGCTGAGCTTCAAGTTTGTCAATTTTATCTTAAACAGCTCTTATTTCCATCCTTTTTCTAGTATTTCATTTATTTATGCTCTAGTCTTATTCCTTCTGCTAACTTTGGGCTCACTTTGTTCTTGCTCTAGCTCCTTGAGGTACCATGTTGGGCCGTTTGAGATCTATCTTCTTAATCTAGGCCTTTATTGTTTTAGAACTTTCCCCATGTACTACTTTTATTAACAGCTACTGTATGCACTTCACTCTGAATAGACCTACAACATAATCTGGCATGAAGACGGACCCAAATGGTGGCAAATCTCACACCAGGGTTGTTCCAAGCACTCTACTCAAGACCCCAGAGGACAGAGGAACTCCCAAACATGGGTAGTGAGGCCCTCATCGGCAGACACCACTGAACTCGGGAGATGAGATTAGTTTCCAAAATGAGGGACTAGACTGAGGCATTGAACAGTAGCCTTGGAGCAAAGGAGGGAGAGCACCAAGGAGGTCCAATACCCTGGATCTGGGGGAGACAGAGGTTCTGAACCCTAGACCTGAGACGCAGCTGTGCGAACCTCAGGCCTGATACTCCCCATTCTCAAAAGTCTGTCTTCTCACTTGTAAAGAGAAAAATGAGATTTTATAAGCTTTCCAGCTGCTTATTTCAATAATAATCATCCATTGCATTTTATGGCTCACTGACTAGCTAGCTATGTGACAGCCGGCCCTCCCTGTACCTAATGCTTAACATTTACACTTACCAAACTTAATGTTTTCCTCCTCCTGAGGATGAGGATCTCCTAATTTAGAGGTTTAAAGTATTTGCATACCTTGTAGTTGATTAGCACAGAGTGAGGATCTAATACATACTAGTCATAGATGAAATCAGCAAGAGAAATATTAGTAACAGAAAACTAAAATTGGAAATACAATTCCTTAGGGGCATGAGATTCCACAGTGATGAATTTGCTCGGCACATAGCAACTCTGATAGAGGCGATTCGGCGGAGAAGCTCCCTCCATGCACATGAGTCACCAGCCGCCTCTGCTGGCCTGTGATGCCCCAGCCTCCACTTCTCCAGAGGGGGAGAGGGTAGGCTGAGACTGATCCTCGGGACCACAGGGTGATTGGGCTGGGGGCGGAGTGATTGTTCATCTGACAAAATGAGGAGTTTGGACAAGATGATGCATAAAGGCCCTCCCAGGTGGGGAGATCTGAGATTTGGCAGAGGCCCAGCCAGAGGAAGTGACTCACCCCAAATCATACAGCTAAGCCTAGGCAAAGTTTGAATTTAAACATTGCTTAAAACAATGCCCAACTACAAGTGTCCGTGGGGACCAGGCTGGAAATCGGGGATTTCTGGACTGCAGTGTCTCCTGCAGTACTTGGAGCAGAATGTGCTCACATGCAGGGGGTGCAGGGTAGGGCCATGTCTGAGTGCCTGTGTTTTGAATGTGGTGACAAAGCAATGTCTGAAGCCCTCAGGAAGTTCCAGAAATGAAAGCGAAGAATGAGGGGGAGCAGGGACCTCTCTGTTCATCTAAAGGAGGCAAGATGGTTGTCTGTGCCCTGGCTAGTCAGACATGCACAGAAAAGATCTTGCAGAGCAGAAGCGCTGGTCCTCGTAGAACATAGAAGAGAGTCAGAGACCAATGCTTGTGCCAGAAGGTGCTGCTCTGAGCCTGGGAGTTCTCACCCCAAAGACTGCAGAATCACCCTCTGAGGCTGGGCCGTCCTCTCAGCATCCTTTGCCTGGGCCATACCTGTACATGTCCCGGCATTAAGAAAACTGGAATGGTATTATAATTCCTTAATAATAAAGCTCCCGATTCTGAGCACTGGTGATGTGCTTGGTGCTTTATGCTTCTGAGTTCTGTTGATTGGAAATGAGGATGAAAACTACCTTACACAATTTTTGTGAAATAAAAACACAAACTGCTTTTTTAAATCTAGGACCCAAGAGTTAGAAATCGACAGTCTTAAGAAAGGTCTGCCTGACTTTAAAAGTGTATTTTCTAGAGTCGCCTGGGTGACTCGGGTGGCTCAGGTCATGAGCTCCCCATCATGAGATCAAGCCCCAAGACAGGCTCCATGCTCAGTCCGTTTTAGATTCTCTCTCCCTCTGCCTTCCCCCTGCCCCCACTCTCTCAAAATAATCTTTTAAAAGTTTTTCTAAGATACCAGTTTCTCTCAAGCTTCTTATCCTTAAGTCCTGGTTTAATACATAATGTGCAAATATACATATTATCAAGTATAGTCGTGTGGACATATATTTTCTATAAGCACAAATGCGTGTTCACTGTGAAGTAAGGAGAAAATTCAAATATTGGCACCATCACCCTTGGATAAATAATGTTAAAATTTTTGTCTGTGTGTGTGTGTGTGTGTGCACGTGCACGCACACAGTCAATGCATATTTTCTCAATTTGCGTTGTAAAATGAATATATGGTCTGTATGTCGCATATGATCACCTATTTTACCAAATACAAATTTGAATACTTGTCATGCTAGTCTAGTATGTGGTCATACAGCAGCTTAGTTCACCCACTTCCCCCTCCTTTCTCCCCAGTGCGGGGCATTTTAAGTGTTTCCAGTTTGATTCACAAATTAAACTGTTAAAAAAAAAAAAAAACACTTGGGCAAATAACCTGAGATCAGCACACTAATATTTATCTTCCTGGACTTGTAATTCCACTTCTGTGGATACATTTAAAGGTTTTGGGAGTTCTTACAGCTATTGGTAAGTCTGCCTACAGGAAGGGAATGGGCTCGGCCCATCAACCTGCATCTCCCCACTGTGACAAGACAGCTTCTTGCCATAACTTAACAAAGCAGCACTTGGTGATGTGCTCCTATGTGATTAGCTAACGCGAGTGCCCCTATGGGCAGAGACACATGGCCCTGCAAGCTGTTGAAATCCTCTTGTGAACCTACAAGTCTCTGGATGCCAGGGAATTATTCAAGGTGGAGGCTCCCTGGTATGACTTCCTGCAGCCTAGCCCAGCAGGGAACTGGCTTTCCTAAAGAAGATGCTCCTTCTCCAGGCATTTGCTGTCCGGTTGGAGCCATTGCCCCAAAAGAAAGCAAACACTGTCGGATCAGTGCAATGGCGAGAAAGAAATAGCATTCATCATGTGCCTCTGCCCTTTGTAAACTCTCATGGATGATTGGGGCAGCTCTTTCCCTCCAGGAGGAGCTTCCTATGCCCTGAGATCAACAGTCATGAATGGTGTACTGAGTAGAAAAGGGGTGGCATTCAGCTCAGGAAAAACTGACAGGCACCTCGGTCAGGCCTCTTGGGGGTGGATGGTCACGGCAGAACCAGAAGAAAGAGGCGGAAAACACGTCCTCACGTACATCTATAAACTGTCATGTTAACCTCCTGTTTCCCAAACCCACCCCTACCACCAGGTGCTTCACTGTTTGCACTGTCCGTTGATAGGACCAGTCTCAGAATTTACGGTAACAGTGAAACTCCTTCAGTATTTTCCATTTTATGTGTGGGGAGGAGAACCCAAACTTTGTTACCCAAGATCCTTGAATCTTGGTGACCAACCATTTCCCCAGCTATATTTCTCATCCCTCTTGGGTATCCCCTTGAAGTGCTGCTTCCAGTCATTTGGACGATTCTGTTCCTGAGTTCATTCTATCCATGTTCCTCCACTTGTTTTATAATTTGACTCTGCCTACAACCTGACAGCTGTGGTTCTTTTGCTGGAGCTGCCAAACGACCTGCCTGTATCGGCCCCATTTCTGGAGTGTTTATCAGAAATGCCACCCCCTGTATCGATTTTTTGCATGAGGACTATGGAGTGGCTGGAAGCACAGAGCAGTGCAAACACCAGGAGCTAAGAGCTAAGGGAGGCTGAATGAGATGCTAAGATCTGTTTGAAGGTGCCAGGTACCTATGGTGGCACCCGGGATTTGGAAGGTGAAGGTGAAGTTCTTGAGTGAAGGGAAATGGAGGAGAAATAAGCCCACATTCTGTACCTGCTTTTCCTGCAGTCTATTGGCTGATTCATACCTCAGGGTAAGCATATGAGAATCCCACATAAAGGAACCGGCAGAGGACCGTTGCTAACAGGCTGAGAAACCAGCTGAATGAGAAATCTCACTTGTGGGGCAAAAGAGAGAAAAACAGTTTCAGGCTGTGGAGGCAGCCAGGAGCTGAGCCCACTTCTCTCTGCCCAGCTTCTCATGAGATCTTGGATATCAAGGCTCAGCTTTCTCTCAGAGCATAGGTGTTCTTCAAGGGAGAAGGGCAAGGATCTAACAGATTCATAAAAATACTGAAAAATGGGCTAACACTGGGCATAATCTCAAGGTGCAGAGAAGATAATGCTTGGGGTTCACAATCCATGAAGGAGAATGGGTCCTGGGAAAGCCACCAGGTTATCAGCTGAGACCCATGAGTCAGAATGACTCTCAAGCTTAAAAGAGTCTTACAAGCCTACAGAGCCCCTGGTTGTCCTCAGCCCCTGGTTGGCTTGGGCAACTTGACCCCACTCTGTCTACCTATTGGGAGGGTGATCTTCTGAGTCTCTTTGTTCCCCAGGCAATGTCGGACAGCTCTTTGAAACCTCACCAGATATGTCCAGAAACAGCATTAAAGGGGAACAGAAAGAGACCACAAGAGCAAGCTCCAAGGACTTAGTTATTGGAATCCTTAGACAAGGTCTCAAAAGGAGCTATAACAAGGATGATTCAGAAAATACACTGCACGGTGGAGAATTTCACCAGATAATGAATAGAAAAGAATAAACCTGAAATTTGGCAATTAAAGGAATTCCTTTAAGAATCAAAAGGGCATCCTGCCATTCGTAACAAGGTGGTTGAACAAGAAGCATATCCTGCTCTGTGAAATAAGCCAGTCACAGGATAGCACAGCATGACCCCACTTAGGGGCTGGAGGCTTGGCCCTGGGGGTTATTGCTCAGTTGAGTACAAAGTTTCATCTGTGCTAAATGAACAAGCTCCAGAAGCTCCTGGTACAGCACGGCATCTGCACCTCACAGTACTGTTCCACGTACTTCAAATTAAGAGGGTGGATTTCCGTTAAGTGTGCTTCCCACCAAAACCAAACCAAAGCATCCAACACCCTCCAAAATTTCCCTCGTGTCCTTTTTTTGTTTTTGTTTTTGTTGTTTTTAAGTATGTTACCTTGGTCGTCCTAATATCACTGGTGTTTGCATCTATCCAAACTTCTCAAATTGCACCCATTAAATGTGCAGTCCTGTGTACATCATACCTCTATGATGCTGTCGAAGAAAACCGAAAATAGAGGTGTTCAAAGGCACATTCAATGGAAAAATAAATGATCTGTAACACTCACTTCTCTCCAGGAAGCCATGAGGGAGAAGGGCAGAAGCTGAGATTTCCAACCAATTTTGGGCAGCAGCAGTAGTAGTAGTGGGTCAGGGTCAAGACCACGCTTCTGGTTACTGTGGCAAGGGGTCCCGTGTTAATATTTGTGCCTGAGTTGGCCACCCAAGCAAAACGACGGTCTGCAGTTTTCTTTCCTAACTCTGCTTTCCTTTTCTTTTTATATATATACATTTTAATTCCCTTGAATTTTTCTTATTGTTTGGCAGAGTTTAAATGTCATTATTTTATAGGAAACAGAGGAATGGGAGAAAGAACTGTACTCACAGTTCTGCATAAAATGAAAAATAATCTTAAAAATTTTTCATACAGGACATACTGTGCATTGGGAGAGTGGAGTGATTGGAGCATCACGGCTTTAGAGAGGCTGGCAGGGAGTCGGACTGCAAGCACCATCTCCGCCTCGCTGGGAGGCGCAGCCTAGTTCTGTAACCCTCCGGAGCTCACTGGCCCATCCTGATGTGGAGCTGAGGATGCATCCCCACCCCTCCAGCGCCACCTGAGAATGAACTGACATGAGCTGCATACAGCACCTAATGTACAAGTCAAAAGTGCAATGCCATCCCCATCATCATACTGTTGTACTTGTAATGGACTATCCTAATCCTTGTCGCCCCTCCGACGGGCAGGTGCTACAGAACTAGCCAAGCCAGGCCCGACCTCCCCAGGGCACATGAGGGGGCTGCCTGTCTTGAAAGAGTCCCTTGGCTTTATCTTCTGAGCGCTTCCTCTGCACCAAACGCCCTCCTTATGTTGCCTGTGTTTGACGTTTTCTTGTACCAAGAGGGTCTTTGATAGAGACCTTTGAGACACATTATTTCATAGTGAAGTATGCCCTGTGTAGGGGACGGGTCCATGAGCCATGACCTTGGGCTTGATGGGGCTGCTCTCATCACAGAGCTTGGGGGACACTCTGTGTTGAGAAATGGTGGGCAGTCAGCAGCTGGGGAAGGGTTGCAGCCCTGAGTCAGGTGCGTGGCACATCCCAGGTCTGTCACCCTCAGCGTGTGGTAACTTGATGAGTTTCTAGACTTCAGTCAGATGACACAAATTCCTGACTATATTGTGTCTGAACCTTAGTTAACAGCCAATAAATCGGTTTTAATACATGACGATGATCTTACACTTATCAATATCACTGTCCCTTTCACAGAAGGAAGTAGCTTCTAATACTAAAACTCGGCCCAAGGCCTTGTTCTTTCATGTTCTTATTTCACCAGATATTTCTGAGTGCCTTACCATGGAGTGGGAGTGGGCAGCAAGACAAATTCCCTGCTTACATGGAATTTATAGAACTTATTTTGAGAGGAAACCAGAAATAAGCACAGTAACGAACACATGGATAATTTCACGCGGGGATAAGAGCTGGCATCGTTCAGCAGGAACAGGGTTTTGAGATTGATCGGGTGAGGATGGTCAGGGAGGACTTGCCTGGGAGGGGTTGGGGGGGTAACTATGTGTAGAGTCCTGAACACCTTAGGAGCAGGTCAAGCCATGATGATCCATGGAAGGGAGTTCTCAGCAGGGAGAGATCTGAAGCTGCGGGTAGAGGGAGGCCTGGAGGCTGCAGGGCCCCTTCCCATCACTGATTCTCTGAAAAGGACTACAAGCATCCTTTCAAATGGTCTTTTTCTAGATTGTACCATTTTCCAATGGAACTCATTATATCATGGTAGGTAGTTCTGGGACCACAGAGACACAGAACAAGGTGGGCTGTGTTCTTCTCCATCCGGCTCTGGGTGTGGGCAGCAGGAGACCATCGCAGAGCAGGGCTCCCTTCTGGCGGCCTCAGCCCAGGCACAGGACAGCTCCCCCTGGCTCTAAGTTCCCCTTCCCACAGGAAGGGGGAGAAAAGACAGGAAAGGCTGCATCTCTAGTGCATCTGACCACAATTTAAACGGGGGGGAAAGCTGCATTCCCTGCGTACTGAGCGGGAAAAGAAGTGTAGACGTGAAAACCTTTGAATAAGCAATTAACTGGGTGGTAGCACAGGGCAGCGAAAAGAAAGATGAATTGCCCGGAATAAAGGCCGGGAAGGAAGATGAAAAGTGTTCCTGCGGTAAAGGAACTCTGATGCAAGCCACCACGAGATAAAGAAGCAATTGTTTGATATGAGAACAATGAGGTGGCAACTCTCCAGGCCACAAAGGCAGACACCTCTCGTGGCTTCCAGAGGGACAACAGGTGCTTTCACTGCTTGTTGATGAGTTTTAGCTACGCTGTGCCCAGTGCCTACTACGTGCTCCTCTACTCCTCCCTGGACAGCCTGTGCTGAAACCTCTTTCCTGACTTCCTGGCAGGATCGGTTGCTCTAGATGTTCAGTGGCTCGGGATAAGGTGCCCAGGGGCGTAACTTTATTTCTCTCCCTCTTGCTGGTTGGTGAGCTCTGGAGGAGGCGGGAGTGGGTTCAGGGCTTTTACTCATTTCTAAAAGTGTGTTTTCGTTCTTGTTGGATGGAGACATTCTTTTTAAAAGGAAATTGGGAAGATAAGCAGATAGAGATACAAGAAAGGAATCCAACTGACAGTCATCTACTAAGACCTATTAGCTCAGATTCCAGTAATCCGTAGGACAGAAGTCTCTTCTCTCCAGGAGCTCAATATCTAGAGAGAGCAACAGATACGTAAAGCTGCCATTTCAGTATAATGGGTTAAAGGCTTAGCTGGGGGTGTCCTGAATGTTATTGGGGGTGCATGGGTTATTTTTCTTGGCCAGTTGAAAAATCGGGGAGGAGAGGCTTCCTGGAGGAGGCAAGGTCTGATCTGATTTGAATCTAGAAGAATAGATAAAAGCTGATCAGGCAAAGGAGTGGGGTGGGGGGGCACCATGTAGCGGCAGGCATGTGTGCAAAGACCTGAGGGCCTGACTGAATCTGGTTCTTTCTGCCAATTTCAGGGAGGCAGGGGCTCCTGGTAAGTGAGGTATGAAAAGGGGTTGGCCAAATCACCTGGGATGGAAGCAGAGGGAAGAGGTGTCCGGGCCAGATCAGCTCAGGCTGTTGGCCATGATGGGTTCCCACTCCCCACAGGCCCTGGGGAGGAGCAGGAGACCTGATCAGAGTGACATTTTAAGATGTCATTCCACAAGCCAGGTTTGGAGTGAACAGGGCAGGATGAAGCAGAGAGACCATTAGGACACTGTTGAAATATCTCCTGGTGGAATTATGGTGGCTTCATCCTAGGCAAGGGCTAGAAATGAGAAGAGCCAGTAAAGGTAGAGCAATTCAAAGCAGGGATCCATGGTGCAGGGTTGACAGTAGAGAATCCGTGATGTGTGGGGCTAAATTTCAGACTTTCATCATGTCTACATTTGTATTTAAACTTCAAATGAAAAATTTAAAATGACTCGCATTGTGCAAGTTGTATGAAATATGTTAACAACTACAAGTCAAAGAATTAAGAACAATTCAAGTGGAATCTTCTGATCTATGTAACTTTTAGGGCCTGATCCAAGAATATATGGGGCTCTTTGTTTTAAAAAATATATATATATTGGGATGCCTGGGTGGCTCAGCAGTTGAGTGTCTGCCTTCGGCTCAGGGCATGATCCTGGAGTCTCAGGATCGAGTCCCACATCGGGCTCCCAGTGAGGAGCCTGCCTCCTATGTCTCTTCTATGTCCCTGCTTCTGTGTGTCTCTCTCATGAATGAATAAATAAAATCTTAAAAAATATATATTGGGGAAACAGTACTAGTAAATATTGAGGAGTCTCATGCTCTGAGTAGGTACTACCAGGAAATATTCTAAAACATGAAACTTTTCTCCTGAGGTCTCTGCACAGGCTATGGTGTTTTTCCTGGCTTTTTCATTTTTTTTTTAACCTAGAACGACATTATTTGAGTGAATTTTACTGTTCATCTTTGTCGTCTTTGCAACGTGCGATGCTAGTTTTTCTTTTTTTTTCTTTTTTTTTCTTTTTTTTCTTTTTTAATTTTTTTTAATTAATTTTTATTGGTGTTCAATTTACCAACATACAGAAAAACACCCAGTGCTCATCCCGTCAAGTGTCCACCTCAGTGCCCGTCACCCATTCCGCTCCAACACCCGCCCTCCTCCCCCCTTCCACCACCCCTAGTTCGTTTCCCCGAGTTAGGAGTCTTTATGTTCTGTCTCCCTTCCTGATATTTCCCAACATTTCTTCTCCCTTCCTTTATATTCCCTTTCACTATTATTTATATTCCCCAAATGAATGAGAACATACACTGCTTGTCCTTCTCCGATTGACTTATTTCACTCAGCGTAATACCCTCCAGTTCCATCCACGTTGAAGCAAATGGTGGGTATTTGTCATTTCTAATGGCTGAGTAATATTCCATTGTATACATAGACCACATCTTCTTTATCCATCATCTTTCGATGGACACCGAGGCTCCTTCCACAGTTTGGCTATTGTGGCCATTGCTGATAGAAACATCGGGGTGCAGGTGTCCTGGCGTTTCATTGCATCTGAATCTTTGGGGTAAATCCCCAACAGTGCAATTGCTGGGTCGTAGGGCAGGTCTATTTTTAACTCTTTGAGGAACCTCCACACAGTTTTCCAGAGTGGCTGCACCAGTTCACATTCCCACCAACAGTGTAAGAGGGTTCCCTTTTCTCCGCATCCTCTCCAACATTTGTTGTTTCCTGCCTTGTTAATTTTCCCCATTCTCACTGGTGTGAGGTGGTATCTCATTGTGGTTTTGATTTGTATTTCCCTGATGGCAAGTGATGCAGAGCATTTTCTCATGTGCTTGTTGGCCATGTCCATGTCTTCCTCTGTGAGATTTCTCTTCATGTCTTTTGCCCATTTCATGATTGGGTTGTTTGTTTCTTTGGTGTTGAGTTTAATAAGTTCTTTATAGATTTTGGAAACTAGCCCTTTATCTGATACGTCATTTGCAAATATCTTCTCCCATTCTGTAGGTTGTCTTTTAGTTTTGTTGACTGTATCTTTTGCTGTGCAAAAGCTTCTTATCTTGATGAAGTCCCAATAGTTCATTTTTGCTTTTTTTGCATTTTTTTATTGTTACATATATATATTTTAATTTTAATACAGAGTCAGATTTTAGAAACTGTACCAAGGAGAGCCAAAAACACTTTACACATTCATGATTAGCTTTAGTATTTTTTACGGTACCTACTGAAAATGTTATTTACTAGTAAGGAATGCCAAGTGTGTCCATCACCATTTGAATAGCTTGTAGGGGATTTGTGATTTCTTCCATGTTATCTCTTCTCAAAACCCAATCTGGTTTAAGTCTTGAAACTATTCTGGTTCTTACAGGTGTTTCTGGAATAAAGGGAGTACTTATAGAAGAATTCATCTTTTGTTTATAAAGTGTTCTTTCAGTATTCATTTTATGTTTATGAGCTGTAAGCTTGTAGAGACTATAAATACAGTCAACAACTTTGGACTTACTTGGAACACTAGAGGCCCTATTCGTTGTCTTCAATAAAACAGCTAACAAACAGTAGGTTTTTGTAAAAATGCTTCCACACTTGTCTGCAACTTTGTCACCAGGTTTTTCTTGGTACATTTGCAAAAGGTCCAGCAGTGTATCTATGCAGTTTTCTGCATCAGAAACTGCTGCAGTAGTTTTCTCATACTTAGCGACATTAAGCACGACTTGTACAGCATATCTGATGACTTCCATACAAGGAATGCTACGATTACAACTTCGGATCAAAACAAATATTTTAGAAACTGCTCCACTCTGGGCCATGTTCTCGCAACAAAGAACATCTAGTTCTTTGTTGAATGTGAGAGCATCAACAATTATCATTCAGAGAAAATGGAGAGCTATACTTTCTGGAAGAATAGCTCGTGAACACTTCTTAATGATGAAAAGACATCAAGCTGCTTGTTTGATCCAAGCGAATTTGAATAGCTTGTAGGGGATTTGTGATTTCTTCACAAATCTAGTAACTACCTCTAGGTGCTTTAAGGCCTCAAGAATAGCAGAAAGGTGCTTCTAGGTCAAAAGATAATGAAGTGCAAGCGCAGTTCTTTTGTAAAGTTTGTTTTCTTCTCGAATCTCCCTGTTAACAAGTTGAAGACTTAGTCGTATAGCTTTAATTTTTGTACAATCATTTTTCTTCCTCCAAGAGTATCCTCTCCATAATGCCTGAATTCTACTGATTGCATTATTAAATTTTTCCTGTTTTTTACGGAGGAGGAAACGGCGTACTGCTTTCTGTATTACTGATGCAGCTCTATTCTGCTGGCTCATACATTCTGGAACTTCATGCTGACTTGTGAGGATGCTAGGGTATTTCTGAGCAAACCTCTTTTGCTGTAATCTTGTTCGAAACCACCTCTGGATACAGATGACTGCATTAACCTGCTTGTTAGTATTCTTCATAGACATGTGATGTTTATATGCTCTTTGAATTTTAAGAGCAGACAGGTGATAATATGCAGGTGCTGTGAAGTGAAGAAGTCTGATTTTGGTTCTTTGTTCTAAAATTCTTTTTCTTACTAACCAACCATGCACTAGTGCTTGTAGAACAACTGTAGATTTTTTAAATTCTACTTATTTTATCCTTTGACATTTTCCAGCCTTCCTGGCTCGTATATATCTCTGTATGGTCAAAGCAGCAGACTTCTGCCGGAGAAAGACCTGCCTTGCTTTGTATCTTCTAAAATTCGCTTGGATCAAACAAGCAGCTTGATATCTTTTCATCATTAAGAAGTGTTCACGAGCTATTCTTCCAGAAAGTATAGCTCTCCATTTTCTCTGAATGATAATTGTTGATGCTCTCACATTCAGAAACCGTGTTCTCTCCAGTTTGGTGTAGAAGCAACCTTGAATGATTTTAACAGCTTTTAATACAGCTAGATAGTCTTTACGTGCTTTCCAATACCTATACCAGGCTTGAATCTTGCAGGCAGCTTTCACTTGATGTAAATATTTCCTGGCTTTATAGCTCCTCCACACAGCCTGGATTTTTATGGTGCTATCTTTAATTTTCTGAAACCTCCGTTTCTGTATAAATCCTCTCGTTCTAGCTTGAATCATGATAATGCTGCTCCTAATTTGTAAATATACTTGTCTTTGATGTTTTGTAGACAAAAAGGCTCGGTGGTGATTTTGTAAGACGACTGCTGCCTTCCTGTACAATAAAAACTGCCTTCTTGTTTGCCACGTCCTGAAGTACTGCTGGAGGGTCACCGCAGCTCTTTTCTGCTGGACAAACCTTCTCCGACACACGGCCATCTGAAGGAAGTACTGAATGCGCAGGGCAGCACACTTCTGTGTTTCCAATTTCCCTGTGACCATCTCGCAGAAAGCTCTTTGAGTCCCTACCAGAGCCTCTCTCTGGGGGTACTCGGCCTCTTGTGAACAAGTGACCAGGGAAGCTCCACGCCACTTCTGAGTCCTAAGTGCTGAGCCGTGAACAGCTGCACACTGAGCTTCAGTTCTGCAAGAGCAGAAGGCAGACTGCTTAGCACTGGCTACCAGGTTTACCTCCGAGAGGGTTTTCAGTCTCTCTCTAACCTTCATGCCCCTAAAAGCAGCCTGAATAATTCGCACAGACTTCTGAACTGCCAAAAAATTTTCCCTTTCCACTTTTACTCGGATATAGGACCTAAAATAATTCTGTATTATAGCAACGGCGGTTTTCTTTGCTTGATAATCGAGTTTGGCTCTGTGCATTCGGTAGAATGACTGAATTCGTGTGGCAGCCGGGTGCCTATGCTGCATGTCCTCTTGCACCTTACAACTTCTATATGAAGACTGTGTACACACGACTGCCTGGGTGCGCACTGCAGTTAGTGCCTGTATCGTCTTTGGACAAAAATTACATTTGCTCTCAAGTGGAGATAATGCTTCCTTACTTTGGAGGCTTTAAAATGCTTCTGAATAATAGTGGCAGCCTGATGCTGTTCCTGAATCGGTTTCCTTAGGATCATGTCCCGGAAATCTGCTTCAGTACAGGCTGCTGCTGCATTCCTCAGTGCACTGTGTAGAAGAGCTTTCTTTTTATTTGCTCTATATTTTTCTTGTATTACTTTTGTAGCCCACTGGATCTCTTGGTAAAAAAGATACTGCCTATACATTCTGTATGTGCTTTGTATTATGATAGCAGCTCTGTGTTTTTCCCTTAAAAGCTGTCTTGCTTTCATTCCCTTATATGCAGCCTGAATGATCAAAGCAGAACGTCTCTGTCGAACAGAATTTTCTCTTTGCAATTTTGCAGCCCTGTATGTTCTGTAATGTTGCTGAATTAAAATGGAGGCATGTTTCCAGGTCTGAAATGTAACATATGTTCTGTGCATTCTGTAAGTGGCCTGGATGAGAACCGCAGCCCTGTGCATCTATTGCAGCTTCTTCTTTGCCACCAGCCTTGGGTAAGATGACTGGATTGTAATGACCGCTTTTTTTAATTTCAAGAATTGGTGCAAGTGATGCCTGGCACAAATGGTGGCCCGGGATTTTCTCTGAAAAAAAACAGTAGCTCTTTTGAGGGAAATGAACCTTTTCTTCACCACTAAAGATCTAAACGTGCTTTGAATAAGGGTCGCAGAGGAATGCATGTTTTTCAAATGTTCTCTTTGCCTTTGTGGATGTATCTTGCAAGAAGTTACTGTGGCCAAGTTCAAAAAGTGTGCTGCCTGTGTTCTCTTCTATGATTTTGATGGACTCTAGTCTCACATTTAGATCTCTCATCCATTTTGAGTTTATCTTTGTGTATGGTGAAAGAGAGTGGTCCAGTTTCATTCTTCTGCATGTGGATGTCCAATTTTCCCACCACCATTTATTGAAGAGACTGTCTTTCTTCCAGGGGATAGTCTTTCCTCCTTTATCGAATATTAGATGACCATATATTTCAGGGTCCACTTCTGGGTTCTCTATTCTGTTCCATTGATCTATGTGTCTGTTTTTGTGCCAGTACCACACTGTCTTGATGACCACAGCTTTGTAGTACAACCTGAAATCTGGCATTGTGATGCCCCCAGCTATGGTTTTCTTTTTTAAAATTCCCCTGGCTATTCGGGGTCTTTTCTGATTCCACACAAATCTTAAAATAATTTGTTCTAACTCGCTGAAGAAAGTCCATGGTATTTTGATAGGGATTGCATTAAACGTGTAAATTGCCCTGGGTAACATTGACATTTTTACAATATTAATTCTGCCAATCCATGAGCATGGAATATTTTTCCATCTCTTTGTGTCTTCCTCAATTTCTTTCAGAAGTGTTCTATAGTTTTTAGTGTACAGATCCTTTACCTCTTTGGTTAGGTTTATTCCTAGGTATCTTATGCTTTTGGGTGCAATTGTAAATGGGATTGACTCCTTAATTTCTCTTTCTTCAGTCTCATTGTTAGTGTATAGAAATGCCATTGATTTCTTTTTTTTTTAATTTTTTTTAATTTTATTTATTTATGATAGGCACACAGTGAGAGAGAGAAGCAGAGACACAGGCAGAGGGAGAAGCAGGCTCCATGCACCGGGAGCCCGACGTGGGATTCGATCCCGGGTCTCCAGGATCATGCCCCGGGCCAAAGGCAGGCGCCAAACCGCTGCGCCACCCAGGGATCCCTGATTTCTGGGCATTGATTTTGTATCCTGCCACGGTACCAAATTACTGTATGAGTTCTAGCAATCTTGGGGTGGAGGCTTTTGGGTTTTCTATATAGAGTATCATGTCATCAGTGAAGAGGGAGAATTTGACTTCTTCTTTGCCAATTTGAATGCCTTTAATGTCTTTTTGTTGTCTGATTGCTGAGGCGAGGACTTCCAGTACTCTGTTGAATAGCAGTGGTGAGAGTGGACATCCCTGTCCTGTTTCTGATCTTAGGGGAAAGGCTCCAAGTGCTTCCCCATTGAGAATGATATTTGCTGTGGGCTTTTCGTAGATGGCTTTTAAGGTGTCGAGGAAAGTTCCCTCTGTCCCGACATTCTGAAGGGTTTTGTTCAGGAATGGATGCTGTATTTTGTCAAATGCTTTCTCTGCATCTAATGAGAGTATCATATGGTTCTTGGTTTTTCTCTTGCTGATATGATGAATCACATTGATGGTTTTATGAGTGTTGAACCAGCCTTGTGTCCCGGGGATAAATCCTACTTGGTCATGGTGAATAATTTTCTTAATGTGTTGTTGGATCCTATTGGCTAGTATCTTGTTGAGAATTTTTGCATCCATGTTCATCAGGGATATTGGTCTGTAATTCTCCTTTTTGGTGGGGTCTTTGTCTGGTTTCGGAATTAAGGTGATGCTGGCCTCATAGAATGAATTTGGAAGTACTCCATCTCTTTCTATCTTTCCAAACAGCTTTAGTAGAATAGGTATGATTTCTTCTTTAAACGTTTGATAGAATTGCCCTGGGAAGCCATCTGGCCCTGGACTCTTGTGTCTTGGGAGGTTTTTGATGACTGCTTCAATTTCCTCTCTGGTTATTGGCCTTTTCAGGTTTCCTATTTCTTCCTGCTCCAGTTTTGGTAGTTTGTGGCTTTCCAGGAATGAGTCCATTTCTTCTAGATTTCCTAATTTATTGGCGTAGAGCTGTTCATAATATGTTTTTAAAATCGTTTGTATTTCCTTGGTGTTGGTAGTGATCTCTCTGTTCTCATTCATGATTTTAGTAATTTGAGTCTTCTCTCTCTTCTTTTTAATAAGGTTGGCTAATGGTTTATCTATCTTATTAATTCTTTAAAGGAACCAACTCCCGGTTCTGTTGATCTGTTCCACAGTTCTTTTCGTCTCGATTTCATTTAGTTCTGCTCGAATTTTAATTAACTGTCTTCTTCTGCTGGGGGTGGGGTCTATTTGTTGCTTTTTCTCTAGTTCCTTTATGTGTAAGGTGAGCTTTTGAATTTGAGTTCTTTCCAGTTTTTGAATGGATGCTTCTATTGCGATGTGTTTCCCCCTCAGTACTGCTTTTGCTGCATCCCAAAGATTTTGAATGGTTGTATCTTCATTCTCATTATTTTCCATGAATCTTTTTAATTCTTCCTTAATTTCCTGGCTGACCTTTTCATCTTTTAGCAGGATGGTCCTTAACCTCCACGTGTTTGTGGTCCTTCCAAACTTATTGTTGTGATTAAGTTCTAATTTCAAGGCATTATGGTCTGAGAATATACAGGGGACTATCCCGATCTTTTGGTATCGGTTCAGACCCGATTTGTGACCCAGGATGTGGTCTATTCTGGAGAAAGTTCCACATGCACTTGAGAAGAATATGTATTCAGTTGAGTTTGGATGTAAAGTTCTATAGATATCTGTGAAATCCATCTGGTCCAGTGTATCATTTAAAGCTCTCGTTTCTTTGGAGATGTTGTGCTTAGAAGACCTATCGAGGGTAGAAAGAGCTAGATTGAAGTCACCAAGTATAAGCGTATTATTATCAAAGTATTTCTTGAGTTTGGTTATTAATTGGTTTAAATATTTGGCAGCTCCCACATTCGGGGCGTATATATTGAGGATTGTTAAGTCCTCTTGTTGGATAGATCCTTTGAGTATGAGATAGTGTCCCTCTTCATCTCTCACTATAGTCTTCGGGGTAAATTTTAATTTATCTGATATAAGGATGGCTACCCCTGCTTTCTTTTGAGGACCATTTGAATGGTAAATGGTTCTCCAACCTTTTATTTTCAGGTTGTAGGTGTCCTTCTGTCTAAAATGAGTCTCTTGTAGACAGCAAATAGATGGGTCCTGCTTTTTTATCCAGTCTGAATATATATATATCCTATTTCTCCACAACTAGCTTTATTTTCGCAAGCTGGAGCCATCAGTTGGTGGAAAATTAAATTTTATGGTAATGAGGTAACTCTAGCCAGATTAAATAATTTAAACAGCTGAATGCAGTCTTTACCTGTATGCCTATGAATCAATGCTCAGAATTTTCAGGGTCTGGCCTTCCCCTCCTCCTCCTCAAGGTGCTGCCCGATTGGTATGTGAGCCGAGTGCAATGACAGGGACATGGACTCTTGGAATGCTCTGGCAGTCCCTGTTCTGGACTGTTCCGCAGCTGGAGGGCTGCAGGACTGCTGGGGCTCTCCCTCGGCATCCTGTCAGGGCTTGCTCCAGAAGCTGGAGCCTGGGGACACCTCACAGTGTCTTCTCAGTCTTCATAGGAAGGGTCAAATCAGCTTCCCTGCAGACTCAAGTGAGTCAACAGGTGTCTTTAATCCTCTTGAGGTCCGGATCCAGAACAAAACAATCTCTGCTGCCTCCTGGATTGTCCAGCCCTTTTTGCCTGGCCTTGGCATCGTCTTCAGCAAACTGTCTAGGAAGAGTGTCAACAGACTCCTGGGCTCTGTGGTGGCAGTTTCGGACTTGCGCCCTGCTCTGGGGATCTCACAGTGGCATGGGAGAGCTAGAAATAAGGCTGCACTCTGAAAAAAGCCTCACAATTTACTTTGACAAGACTGTTCTGGGTAGCATGCAGTGCTTCTCTTATTGCTAAATCAAGAAGCCTCAGTAGGCCTCAGCCTCTGGCTTTCTCCTTCATTTTTCTAATATGTGTCCTCCTTCAGAACTTACGGTAGGAAGAGGAGATAAAGGGCCACATGTCTGGCTGCTCACTCCCCCTATTTTTGCCTCACCTCTTTCCTACACCCACTGAGGCAGGATTGTGAGCTCCCACCTTCTCATCTGATCTAGACACAGATATGAGACTCTATAGTCTAATCTGTCTGTCCTGGTTATTAATATGTCACAGGGGATTAAAAACATGGAAAATCCTTTTATATCTATGCATGCCATGGCATTCATGGCTCTGTCATGCTAGAAGGTCAAGAAAGCCAACTCGAGAATCAAAACTGACTCTCCATGCCGGGTGATATCTAGTATCTCCTTCCCTGGAACTATAAATCTTATGGCCCAACCAGAGGGAAAATAGTGGAATGGAACAAGTCTACAGGTAGAAATTAAAATGCATTGGGGAGCCTGGTGGGCTCAGTCAGTTAAGCGTCTGACTTCTTATTTCAACTGAGGTTGTAATCTCACAGGTCGGAAGATTGAGCACTGTGTGCTTAATTAAGATCCTCTCTCTCCCTCTCCCTAGGCCCTTCCTCCCCCCCCAAATAAAAACAATTAAAGAAATTAAATAACTTTTGTATTTGCAAAATATTATCTATATGACATTCACTTCTCTCTCAAAATTGACAGCACAGCCTGTACTTACAAACACTGTGGTAAATTAATATAAGGACACCAATCCCAAATAAGATGTGCTCATAAAGGGTTTCAGATATTCAAATAAAATTCTCTTGGCCTTCTACTCTACATATGGAATTTACTTTCTCAATTTACAGAACTGCTCCTATTTGTATTTTTTTCTATATGGCCTGTAAATCAATGTACTCTTCTGATTTAAAGTGTTCTGTGAATGGGGCATTCACTAAGACAGTTGTATTTCTATCAAACAAGTCAAGTTAATGCTCAAAACTTCAGGCATTGTATGAAGTGGGTTTTAAAAGATGTTCACTCTCTGAACTTGCACTAAATGCCAGGTTCAGTTCATTCACAAGCTATTTGGCAATAACTGACAGCCTCAGGACTATCACAGTAACAGAAATTATCCTCCATGGTAAATTAAGCTTTCAGAAGGATTTACGGTTAACCACCATTTATTGAGCAAAATACTAATGTCTGTGATAGTCTCTAACAATGTTTATTCCCCCACATATTACAAAAATAAAAATTTCTACTTGTACCTTTAATTCCTATGAATTTTTTTCTGGGTAATATAATTTTGGCTAGTTGTCAAAATACTGCCTCTAATTATTTTCTATTGATTTCTTAAAAAACATGTAACATATAAACTAAAGGCCTAAAATTCATTCGTTAATGGTTTCCTTTGTTGGGCAGAAACCTTTTAGATAGTGACACTGTCCCACATGTTTATTTTTACTTTTGTTGCATGTGTTTT